>NW_015630984.1:316676-335160 GCF_001515625.1 Sinocyclocheilus rhinocerous
ATATACTATTATCGTTTTGATTGATATTTTGAATTAGTTTTTATTTTTTTATTTCCTGTTTTTATTTTAATTTTAGTTAAAGTTATAGTATTTTTGTGATTTTGTCATTTTTAGTATTTAAAAATCTTCTTTTTTTTTGCTTGTTTTTTAAAATATGTCTATATAGTTTTGAATTATTTTTATTTCAGTTTTAGTGTTAGTTATTTTAGTACTTTAACTTAAAATGAAAATGAGAACTGTTTTATAGCTGCCACTACTAAAAATTAGAAAGTGTTTACATCAGTCTTGAAATACTTAAACTGATGCACAATTCACTTACTGCCTGTTTGCATTTATTTATTTATTTAGTTTATTTATAGTTTTTTTTATGTACAAATAATTACTTTGTGAACTAAAGCGAAATTACAAAAAACTTCCAATTCTTTGGAATACAAATAATTACTAATTATAAGTATTTAAATTTCTGAAATAATTGAATGTACTTTTATTTGCTTATACTTTTTTATTTATTCATTGAAATGAATGAATTAAGACTTTGTTCCTGATATACATTAAAAAAAAAGAATTAAAATCACTGAACATGGCCTGGATATTATGTTGACCGCAATATACAGTAATATATGTATTTCTATACAGACTTTTTGAATATTTAATTTTTTGTTGACTCCATATGGTAGAGCTTTGTCTTATAGATAAAAATATACATTTTAAAAAAGCATGAGGTCATTTTTTGATGTCTATTAAAAAAGAATTTAAGTAAAAAAACATGGGCTGATAGAGTTGAATGTTAAAGGGTTTATCAGTATTGAACAGCGCTGAAGCAGTAGCATTATTTCGAACTCTTGTGTGTTTTGTAGCTAAATCGTTTTGAGGAAGAAACTGTTTTTCGTCTCTGTTTTTGTGTTAATGGTGGCTGGGAAAGCTGCTGGTTTGTGGAGGTGAGCTGAAGGTTTTTGGTTCTCGTGATTTCCAGGTTGGTGTCTTTGCAGAGACTCGTCGAGTGTCTCTCCCCTGAGAAACATCACGCGGACGGGACGGCGGTGTGATGCATGTCCTTTCTCTGAGAAAGACACCATTAAAGGGGTCTCTTCACTGACCTCAGACATTCGATGTGTGTGTTCACGAGAAATATTACACCTCAGAGTGTACAGAATGTGGCGAGAGACCTCATAAAACAGCCGAGAAAGACAGGAACATTCACACATCCACTCTCCTGCTTTAAAGGGCTCACACTTTATGCGTAGTTAACTAAAACTAAAACCATAAATTACTTGAAATAAAATAAAATATAAAAAACTAGTTAGTTTCAGCCAGGGCGTCATTTCTCATTTTCATTTAGTTTAACTTAATGTACTAAAATATCTAAAAATGAAATAAAAATGTATAAAAACTGTTTTAGACATTCAAAAATAAATATAAAAATGATAAAAAACAAAAAATTAAAAACTTTACAATTAAAATGAAAACAAAATATTAAAAAAACTAATTTAAAATATTAAAAACTATAATAGTATCCCAGTGATAATAAAATAACACTGATTCGTACTCTGGTGTTTAAATGTTTTTATCGCACTTTTATTGTGTCTCATGTAGTTTTTTATTAATATTTTGAATTTATTTTTATTTGTAATTGTGTTGTTTTGTAATTTTTATTATTGTTTTTAACATGTATATATATTTTTGAATAACTTTTATTTCAGTTTTAGAGAATTAAAATGTATAGTTTTTAATAAAGACTATATTGTTTTATAATTTTTAATGTTTATTTCCGTTTTAGTCATAGACTGTACATGACGTCATGTCCGTGACGTCACCCGTAGGTTCCTGAAGAGGTTTTTGAAGCTCAAAGTGAGCAGAGCCGGCCGTCGCCATCTTGGCAGCATGTCACCGCGCGTCACTCCCGGATAATCGAAAACGGGCAAAAAGGCGGGAGCTGGTTGCTGAAACCACGCCCACCTAGCTCGACGGTGGTGACAGCAGTGGCAATCCACCTGTCACTCAAGTGGCCACACCCTTAATTATGCAGAACTTTAAGGCTTAATATAATTTAAACGGATGACTTATAAAAAAATTCACCCCCCTCACAGTTGTCATGAAGGGCAAAATTAGCTATATAAACCAAAATAATTTTTTGAACCAGGCTGTAAACATGTTTTTTTCTGCTGTAAAGTTGGGCATTTTAACATGGGGAGTCTATGGGACTGACTCCCTTTTGCAGCCAGCCTCTAGCGGCCAGTTGATGAATTACAGTTTAAGTAACTTCCTTGTTGGCATCACGAGAGAGAGCGGGAGGTTGCCGCTTGGTTTTAGTGGAATAAAATGTAAATAAAATTTAAAATAAAAATATTTTTTTTATATATATTTTTTGTTTTCAATTTCAAGTAGCAAAATGTGTTTTTAATAGTTTAGTTTTTAGTTTCAGTCAACAATAATCACCCTGCTCTGAAATTCATTTGAAATGTTAGTCAAGGTTTCTTGCACTAAAAACTATTTCATTTTTCATGGCCATTTCCACCTGTTTTTGCAACTGTTCCTTTAAGACTTCTAGATGTAAATGACCTGTTTTGATTTGGCTCATTCATCAGTCATTCATCATGCAGCATACTAAATAGGCCTTGATATGTAAATGCATGCTGTCATATATTCAAATGATCTGCATGAAGTGACATTTGTAGCCCAATTTACTTCCATAATCTCCAAATGAAAAGGGATGTTTAACCAAAAAGTAGCGTGGGACCTGCAATTGACTTACAGGTGCATCTCAATAAATTAGAATGTCGTGGAAAAGTTCATTTATTTCAGTAATTCAACTCAAATTGTGAAACTCGTGTATTAAATAAATTCAATGCACACAGACTGAAGTAGTTTAAGTCTTTGGTTCTTTTAATTGTCATGATTTTGGCTCACATTTAACAAAAACCCACCAACTCACTATCTCAACAAATTAGAATACTCCATAAGACCAATAAAAAAAAACATTTTTAATGAATTGTTGGCCTTCTGGAAAGTATCGACTGGCCCCCCCCATTTAAAATGCTCTAGACACGCCCCTGGTGTTAAAGCAAGCCTAAATAGTACATTGAACACTTCAGTTTCCAAAAATTCAAGGGGAATTCGATTTTTCATAGTACGACTGCTTTGAAACACCCATCCATTTAACCTGCGGTCGTCTCACAGTGGCATGCCATAATAGATTGGCCTGTGCGATCAAGTCTTTGATTTGATTTCTGTGATGGAGAGCATCAGGCCGCCGGTGGCAGATGTGAGAGAGAAACCCGCTGGGAAGAGCACTTTACTTCAACACGCACTCGATCGATAGCGTCTGCCGCACTCGGGGGGTTTATGATCCGCGGGAGGGAAGTGGAGAGCGAAAACTGTCGGGGGAAAGACTTTTATTCACTCTAGGCAGGACGCGCAGCGAGACAGACCCAAAATATCACACCGAGTCTGATAGAGGGTCTGAATCCGAACTCCTGTAGTCTTTAAACACACTGGATTTCTCTCCACAGTTACTGCAGCATTCAACACGCACTTGATCGATAGCGTCTGCCGCACTCGGGGGGTTTATGATCCGCGGGAGGGAAGTGGAGAGCGAAAACTGTCGGGGGAAAGACTTTTATTCACTCTAGGCAGGACGCGCAGCGAGACAGACCCAAAATATCACACCGAGTCTGATAGAGGGTCTGAATCCGAACTCCTGTAGTCTTTAAACACACTGGATTTCTCTCCACAGTTACTGCAGCATAAAGAACACTAGATGTGCATTTCCAAAAGCAATAGCAATGCTTTCAAGGCAGGTCAAAATGTCTAGAAAAGGAAAAGAAAAGCATAGGAATTGTTTAAGAATTTGTCTTCTTAAGACAAGATGTTTTGCATGTTTTCATGTCTGTAACACCAACAATGCAGGATGAATTATGTGATTGTGTTTAATATTTAGTGTTAGTTTACTAGAACAGACCCCTTGCACTAAGTGTACTAAAATAATTAAAACTGAAATTTAAAAAAATGAATATAGACATATAAAAAAACCAGACAAAAATAAGTAAAATACAAAAATGAAAATGAAAACTAAAACTAAATGAAAACTCATTCTAAATATTAAAAGCTATAATAGTATCCAAATTATAGTATCATTAATATACTATTGTAGTTTTATTAATATTTTGAATTAATCTTTATTTGTATTTTTTTTTTCATTATTTTGTTTGTTTTTTTATATGTCTATATAGTTTTTAATAATTGTTATTTCAGCTTTAGTGAATTAAAATGTATAGTTTTTAATAAAAGCAATAATTTAATAAAGTTATTTTCTAAAAAGTTTTATTTCGGTTTGAATGACATCAAATTTAACATTTTTAATAATAAAATTTAAATATTTAAAATAAAAATTAAAAGGTTTTCTATTTTATTTTATTTCAGAATAAAGAACACTAGATATGCTTAAGTAGTAGCTTTTGCTCAAATTATGTAGAAAAGGAAAAGAAAACAAAGGAATTGCTTCAGAATTGGTCTCCTCAACAAGCTGCATTATTTGAGGACTCATTCATGTCTGTAACACCAACAATGCAGGATAAATTATGTGACAGTGTTTAATATTTAGTGTTGATTACTGGAACTGGCCCTAACACACTAAGTGTAAGCAATATTAATAGAAACTATATATCAATATAGTTCCTGCACAGTAAACATTTTTTGAAGTAAATAAAACATCATTGGAATAGGTTTTACAAGAAAATACTATTTCAGTTTTTCACTATAAAATTTCATGTTTAATTCAATGCGTTACTTGCTGTTTCTTAGTAAATTTCACAATGAATTCCAAGCAATTTCTAAATGAAAGTTGTTTATCCAATTATTTTCAGTAATAATTCCAGTCAGGCTATCACACAAATAACATTATGACATGACTTTGTTTTGAATTCCTCTTTTCCGCACTTCCTCATTTTTGGTGTTTTCTTTGCTCAGAGATGAAGAAGAGTTGCGTCAGTCGTTTTCTGAGCTGGGCGAGCAGCGAGGAGGAGTGAGGCGGACTGGCAGTGGTTTGGTTTCTCCGTCCGGAGCGCTGCTCTACAAAACGGGTTTCCTGGTGAGGAAGGTCCACGCAGACTGTGATGGGAAGAGAAGTGAGTGTCAACCAGCAGTCTGGAGTTTACATTTCCAGATATTTGTAATGAGTCATCTAATGTAGAAATTCATATTAGCAGAACTGCTTTTCTGTTTTTCCATTTTAGTTTATAATAATCTATACCCAGTATATCTGACATTTGGACCCTTGCACATGAAATATGATTTTGCTATATACTATATATGTATAGTTTAATGTTGTTTAACAAAAGCATACAGTGTCAAAAAATGCAAATAATATAATTTACACAGAGGTGCAAAAACATCTACCAATGAAAATTAATTTATTAGACTGCTGTATTGATATATTTGATCCATTTCCCTGCATAATAAAAGGATGTTTGCATTTGTGTTGTTATTTTTCATGTGCAATGCAGCACCTCGTGGAAAAAGAGGATGGAAAACGTTTTATGCTGTTCTGAAGGGACTCATCCTTTACCTGCAGAAAGTATGTTTTTCTTTCTTTCTTTCAGATCTACTTCAACATGTATTCAGATATTTCTGGATTGTTTGATTTGTTAAATTTTGTAGTTACATGCATTTAATTACTGTAAAAAATGACCGTGAATTTGACGGTAAAAGACTGTAAAAATGCTACAGTAAAAACCTGTTAAATGGTTAACGGTAAATTCCCGTACTATATACGGTGAAAAACTGTATATGACATTACATGTATTGGACATTAATTTTACGGTAGTATACCGTTTTTGGAAGTGATAATTTACAGTGAATAACCGTAAACTGACATTCCCAGAATTCCCTGCGTTACATTTAAAATGTGATGTTTTTTGTTGTTGAAATAACTGTT
Source organism: Sinocyclocheilus rhinocerous (assembly GCF_001515625.1). NCBI lineage: Eukaryota > Metazoa > Chordata > Actinopteri > Cypriniformes > Cyprinidae > Sinocyclocheilus > Sinocyclocheilus rhinocerous. The sequence goes on from NW_015630984.1 coordinate 322,609, forward strand.
TCTTCTTAGTTTTTTCTTATCAGTTTTGTATATTAGGGTTGTGTGTTACACCTAATGTTGTTAAATGAATGTTTATTGCATTATTTCAGTTTCATGTGTGTTACCATGATGGTGTTTGGTGTTTGTGTGAATGACCATTATTTCATTTTCATGTGTGTTACCATGATGGTGTTTGGTGTTTGTGTGAATGACACTGTGCACCTTCTTTATATGTTATTATTTAAAAGCTGCTTGTGATGGGCTTTGGTTCATCATGTGACTTTCTCATCAGCACCTGCTTTTGGTGGTTATCAGTGTATTACAAAGGTACAAAACAGATTTCAGTACTTCAATAGGTTGGTATATTAACATTATATCAGTTAATGAAATTATGGTATTTAACTGTAAATTTAAGTTAAAACCGTAAAACCTAAAACGTTGCTACCGTATTTTTTACGGTAAAATTCCGGCAACCACAGCTGCTGTTTTTTTTACAGTAAATTTTACGGATTTTTTTTTACAGTGTGATTTTATGAGGTTTTTCATTTTATGGTGTATTTCACATTCCTTTTCATTTTATTTAAAAAAAATAAATGTGTTTCTTGTTTTATATTTATGCATTTTAACTGACATTTTATTAGTTTTTAATTCATTTATTGCAAAATTCTGTGACATATTTAATAATTTCATTATATAGGCTATTATTTATTTTAAGCTAGTCTGTTAGATCCCTCCACACGTGTGTGATTGATATGAATTTTGTTCATTATTAGTTAAATGAGTCTGAGTGGTACGTTAAGCTGCTTTTGATGTTTTTGCTCACTTCAGAACATTAACAGCACTTTTGCCAATATTAGTTTAGTTTTCACTCAACATTACTAAACTTTCTAAAGATATTTTAGTGCCTTTCAAACAAATAATATCTTTTTGCCTTTATGAATATACCCAACTACCGTTGCATTTTTCAGATATAAGCAGTTTGATGGTAATCTGCTGCATTAATGTGTAGGATGACAGTATGGTCAGTATATCAGTAATTATGAGAGGGCACTATGAGGCAAGGCAAGTTTATTTATATAACACATTTCATACTCGGAGGTCATCTCTGATATATGTTTTGAATAATAACAGGATAATTGTGTTTCCAGGGAGAGTATCGACCGGATAAACAGTTATCAGATGAGGATTTGAAGAATGCGGTGTCTATTCATCATTCGCTGGCCATCCGAGCCACAGACTACAGCAAACGGCCAAACGTGTTTTACCTCCGGACCGCGGACTGGAGAGTCTACCTCTTTCAGGCTCCGTGAGTTCACACACTCAACCACAAAACACCGCAAACCTGTTTAGGAAAACATGCCATAGTCATCAAAATGTAATAACTCCATTTTCATTTGATGCCATTAAGCTTATTTTTTTATCCGTTTCCCTCCAACCTCCTCTCATCTAGAGACATCACAATAAATTCACCATCAGTTCCACTTGGATAAAATTAAGTCTCATCCTACATTTTATTATGTTCTAGTTGAATATTCTGTTATACATGCAAATGCACTATGAGATACAATTATAGTTTTTATTCAAATTTTATTTTATTTTTACTTTTGAATTTTAGTTTGTCTGATTTCTATCATTTTTATCAGTTTTTGTTTTTTTTAATGTCTATATAGTTTTTATTTTAAGATTATTTTAATTTTAGCTTAGGTTCTAGTGATTTTGTTGTCTTTTTAACATTTTTATGGTCTTTTATTTTTATGTCTATATGGTTTTGTATGTTTCAGTTCATTTTAATTTTAGTTAAAAGTTTTAGTTTTTTATTTTGCTGTCTGTTCTTATAATTTTTTATCTTTTTTATATGTCTACATAGTTTTTATTTTTATTTCAGTTCTTTTTAATTTTAGTTAAAAGTTTTAGTTTTTTATTTTGCTGTCTGTTCTTATAATTTTTTATCTTTTTTATATGTCTACATAGTTTTTATTTTTATTTCAGTTCTTTTTAATTTTAGTTAAAAGTTTTAGTTTTTTATTTTGCTGTCTGTTCTTATAATTTTTTATCTTTTTTATATGTCTACATAGTTTTTATTTTTATTTCAGTTCTTTTTAATTTTAGTTAAATTTTTTATTATTTTCTTGTGTGTTTTTGTTATTTTTATTAGTTTTAGTTTTGTTTTGTTTTTTAAATATGTCTATAATTTTTTTTATTCATTTTTATTTCAGTTTGTTATTTTAATACATCAAGTTAAGCTAAATGAAAAGGAGACATGTTGCCTTGGCAACTAGCATTGCACAATGTTCTTAGTAGAAAAATTAGTATTCAGATTGACAAATCTGTATCACACAGTTGTGAAAATTGCTTGCTAACCACATGTGCATATGCTTCTATACAAAAAACAAGAACATTAATCTTTAACTGGAATAAATAATCTGTGCAGCATGAAGCTCAGCATGTGATGTCTTTTCTGTCCAATTCAAAACACTCAGGCAGTCCTGTCGGCCGTGTTTCTTTCTATTGTGTGTGTGTGTGTGTGTGTGTGTGTGTTCACACACATCCCTGTTCCCCAGGAGAACTCGCTCTGCTCTAGTTGAAGTTTGCCCCAGTTTCAGCTCTCATTGCTTGTGCTGGAAAATCCACTTTTTTGTGGGTATATGTGTGTTTTGCATTTCGAAAAAAAAAAAAAAAACATTTCATCCGCTGTTTTACTGTGATTCCATGACTCCTCAGATTGGTGGAACGGTTTTAGGATTATATGTAGTGATCTAATGAAGCATTTTTGTAAAAATGTCTATCACACTGCTTCCATTTCATCATTGAACCACCACAGAGCTCGTTCTACATCTGACTTCAAAGGTTTTATGGCTAAAAACCTTTAATGAGATTTTTACTTCTAGAACCCGTCTGTTGCAGTCTGGCTCTTCTTTTAGATGTTTTCTATCATTATTAACATGGATTTGATTTATTCGTGTAGGAATGCTGAACAAATGCAGTCTTGGATCACACGCATCAACACAGTGGCAGCCATGTTTTCAGCCCCGCCCCTCCCTGCTGCCATTGGCTCACAGAAGAAATTCAGTCGGCCGCTGCTGCCAGGCTCCGCCTCCAAGCTGTCACAGGTCAAATGAGCTGATTTGCATAAATGTTGTCACATACCTGTATAAATGTTATCATTATAAGGCTTTGTACTTGAAAAATAATTAAGTGGTATAATAATAAATAATATGATGAATATAATAATAAATACATATGAATAAATTGGTAACACTTTGCTGTAAGATTTCATTAGTTAACTACATTAGTAAACATTAAGATTAATAAATGATGCTGTAGAAGTATTGTTTATCTTTAGTTCATGTCAACTAATGTAGTTAAAAAAGAAACCTTTTTGTAAAGTGTTACTAATTATTTAACAATAATAACTATTAATAATTATTTTACCTATTTGCATGACATGCATCACTTATTGATTTCAGTTATGATGCTTCCTTAAAAGACAGCTGCCTATGCAGTCAGTGAACAGCAAGGAGGCTCACTGTTTTATAAGAGTGACTGTGCATGTACTGTATCTGTGTTTATATAAACTACAGTGTTATAAAGTGTGTGTATGTGTGTAGGAGGAGCAGGTACAGGCTCATGAAGCTCGATTTCGCTCCATCTCCACTGAGCTCGTACAACTGCGCTCTTATCCACCTGACAGGAAGGTGAAAGGTCGTGAACTTGAGGAGTACCGATTGAGGGAGGAATATCTAGAGTTTGAGGTAAATATACACTATGGTTAAAAAAAGGTTGGTAATTTTTTTAAATGTTTTTGAAAGAAGTCTCTTTTAAAAATCAAGGCTCCATTTATTTGATCAAAAATACAGAAAGAACAGTAATACCTTGAAATATTATTACAATTTAAAATAATTGTTTTCGATTTGAATATATTATAAAATGTAATTTATTTCTGTGATCAAAGCTGAATTTTCAGCATCATTACTCCAGTCTTCAGTGTCACATGATCCTTCAGAAATCATTCTAATATGCTGATTTGCTGCTCAAGAAACATTTCTGGTTATTATTAATTTTGAAAAAGGTTGCGCTGGTTAATATTTTTGTGGAAACTGTGATACATTTTATTTTTCAGGACTGGCTCCATTTATTTGATCAAAAATACAGTAAGAACAGTAATACCTTGAAATATTATTACAATTTAAAATAATTGTTTTCTATTTGAATATATTATAAAATGTAATTTATTTCTGTGATCAAAGCTGAATTTTCAGCGTCATTACTCCAGTCTTCAGTGTCACATGATCCTTCAGAAATCATTCTAATATGCTGATTTGCTGCTCAAGAAACATTTCTGGTTATTATTAATTTTGAAAAAGGTTGCGCTGGTTAATATTTTTGTGGAAACTGTGATACTTTTTTTAGGATTCTTTGATGAATAGAAAGTTGCAAGGAACAGCATTTATTTGAAACAGAAGTCTTTTGTAACATCAGACATGTCTTTTGTCACTTTTGATCAATTTAATGCACTGATTAACTAAGTTGTTCTTAAAGGAATAGTTCACCCAAAATTGAAAATTTGCTGAAAATGTGCTCACCCTCAGACCATCCAAGATGAGTTTGTTTCTTCATGAGAACAGATTTGGAGAAATGTAGCATTCTATCACTTGCTCACCAGTGGATGCTCTGCAGTGAATGGGTGCCGTCAGAATGAGAGTCCAAACAGCTGATAAAAACATCACAATAATCCACAAGTAATCCACACCACTCCAGTCCATCAGTTAACGTCTTTAAAAGACAAAAGCTGCATGTTTGTAAGAAACAAATCCACCATTGAGGCATTTGTAACTTCAAACTGTCATTTCTGGCTAAAATATGAGCCCATAATAATGAAAAAGTCCATCTCCTGTTGTCTCTCACATCAAAATCCACCCACATATTTATTTAGAGCTGTTTTGGCTTGTAAACGGTGCTTGATCTGTGCAGATTTTTCTCCTGATTCAGACGAGACAAGTTTTTCACTGTCGGAAGCGTTATTATGGATTATGGACTCGTATTTTAGCTGGAAGCATCAGTTTGAAGTTAAAAACCTCTTAATGATGGATTTGTTTCAGCTTTTTGCTTCACAAGACATTAACTGATGGACTGGAGTGGTGTGGATTACTGTGATGTTTTTATCAGCTGTTTGGACTCTCATTCTGACGGCACCCATTCACTGCAGAGGATCCACTGGTGAGACAGTGATGCAATGCTACATTTCTCCAAACCTGATGAAGAAACAAACTCATCTACATCTTGGATGGCCTGAGAGCGTGTACATTTTCAGCCAATTAACGAAACGTCTCCATCTTGTAGAAAACGCGCTATGAGACGTACAGCATGCTCCTGCGGGCGAAGCAGCGCTGCGACGACGATGACCTGTCAGTGTTTGAAGCCATGCTCCTGGAGGAAGGTGCGCTACAGAGAGCTCAATCCAGCCCCACGCTGCAGGAGAGCAGTATGACCTGCAGCACCAGAGACGGCGCGAGTCAAAGCGCTGCCGCCGGCGCACAAGAACCATCCGGCAACGGCAACAACGGCTGCTCCCGCGGTCAGGGCCAGAGACACAGCTACCGGCAGGCCGTCTGCAAGTGAAGCCGCCGCCGCCACCCACAGGAAGCTCGCTGTACTGGAGAGGAAGTGAGGTCTCTCTCTTTCCTGTGTGCGCCCTCCCTGCTCTGTGTGCCATCAGGAAGGGGTGTTGATTCCGACTGAATCTGACTCTGTGATTGGCTGATGGCTGGGTGATGTCACAATACAAGGTGCTATGGGATCTGGATGGGAGAACGTGATTAGGATTCGGAGGAACGTAAATATGAAATGCATAACCTTCCTTTGCCTTCTAGTTCTCGGTTTCTTCTGCGATTTCTTACCTGAAGCCATTTCATCGCACACTACCAAGTCAAATCTGGGCCTAAACGTCTTCAAACCTTTAAAATATGATCGTGTTAGAAGGTCTTCAGTTTTTGCATTTCTAGAAATAACTCATTTGTTTACCATGCATATTAAAATTCACAAATTCTGCTCAAATGGTCACGAAAAGTATCAACGCTTGGCAGGGCGACGTCTAGGATCTGTGTATTTTGCACGGTGAAACACGATGCTTGTTATTTGTCATATGGGCGTCTCATTTTGTCGTGTTTATGAACAGTAGATGAGCAGAAAACTGACTAGCCCGTATGCAACTAGCTATTTCTTCATGTTGTTCTAAGCATTAGCGATCTGTATTTGTACAGTAATGCACAGGGACATCATAGTCACTAAATGCACCATCCGTTTGCTCTGCAAAACCCCGTTTTGCCCTAAAACGTCTTTTGCACTGAACACTAAATATAATTACACTGCGAAACTCATTTTCTCAATCAGTATTTTGTCTTTTTTCTTATAAAATTTAAGCATCCTTAAAATTAGATCTATAATTGAGAAACAAATTTTGTATATTGTGTCTTGAATTAAGTTTTTCTTACGTCATTTACAGATTGTATTTTTCCCTAGTTTTAAAGCACAAACCTCAACAAATTTTGTAAGATTTATGCGTAAAATAGGAAAAAACATTTGTGAAAAATTCAGAAAAAAAGATCAACTTAATTCAAGTTATATTCTCTGAAAACAAGTTTCAGTATGCAAATGTACATTTTAAGAATGTTTAGATATTTTTGGTGAAAATTAAAATGAAATCTATTTAGTTGAGAAAAAATGTTGTAATAAATCTTGAATTAAGTTTATTAGCAATTTTCTCATTTTCAAGCACAAACCTCACTATATTGTTAGATTCGTTCTTAAAAAAATCTATTTGTGAATAAGTTAAGAAAAATAAACTTAATTCAAGATATATTCACTGAAAACAAGTTCTATTGGCAAATTAGTTTTTTTTTCCCCTTAGTTTTTAGGCAGAAACCTCACCAAATTTTGTTACATTTATGCCTAAAACAGGGGAAAAGATGATTCGCAAAATCCAAGACGTTTTCTCTGAAATCATAATATGCAAAATTACGTTTTAAGGATGTTTAGATATTTTAGTGAGAGAACAAGACAAGATAAAAAAAAAAACAGTTTGAGAAAATGATTTCCGCAGTGAAACGAACAGAGACGCGTATCTTTGTCTGTATAGTTCATTTCTTGAATATGCTCTATTTTAGCTTCTCGTCCTTGTCTTTCTGCATTATTCTCTTGGCTGAATGTTGTCTGCTGTGTACGGCATGGCTGACTAGTGACAATCTATCGTGTTTGTTCAGTTCAACAGAAGCTGAAGTCGGTAGGAGGCTCACAGCGTGTAGTTCATGAGTCAAACGGACCCGTTACCCACGCAGCGCACTGAATGTCATCTTTTTCCTGTTAAACGCAGTTAGTCAGTGTTTAAGACGCACTTCCCCTTATTGCTTTCTTATGTAATCGATGAGAGAGAGTGTGTATATGCTCAAAAATATATCACCTATTTAAGGAATGTTTTAAAACTTATAATGAATGTGGTGTGTCAATCAAAACTGCCACATGCAATATTCAGCATAGGCCTGTTTGTGTGATCGACGCATATGTGGATGTTTAATTACACGGCACGCAGCATCCTGTGACGCGATGAATCGGGTGCTTGAAACCGTTGAATGTACCATGTTTTTCACCATGGTGACGAGATTCCGGCATCACATTTCAATCTCAAGCATTGTTTTTTCCTTAATGGATCCTTTTGCAGATAATCATGTGGTGTTTCAGTGAGTAAATATGGTGTAAGATAACATTTCCACAAACTCTCTGAGCTGTGTTGACTTGAGTCGAAACAGAGCGTCTAAAGGGCAGATAGGAGGAAATACAAGAGGAATACAAGTAAAAAATGAATGCCCGTTTATGAACTTTGTAAAGTTATTTGGGTCAATATCACAAGAAAACGCATCTTAAGTCACATTTCACTCCAAAATCAAAAGGAAAAAATATTAAGGGTTTAAGGGACCGTTAAGGGTTTATTTATACATTTTTTATATTGACATTATTTTCATGAAAAGTAAGCACATTTCTTCCAAATACATGCATTTATTTTGAAATTCCCATCATTTTATACTCTTTAGTTTCTATTTAATGTAGCCTGACATACTGTAATAAAACAGCTTTTTTTAATTGAAATTGGCATTATTTAAAATACAAAAAAATATATATATAAAAATAGTATAAATATAATAAATAACATTTTAGGTAAATATATTGAAGCCCATTTTAGGACCATTATTTATATATTTATATTATTTAATGGCACGTTGGGTTTGAGAAAAGCGCAATTTAAATAAAATTCGTTATTATTATTATTATTATTATTATTTTTATTGAATTGTCCTGAAATGGGCTTGAATATCTTGACCTAGTTTTTCAAGACCATTTATTTATTTTTGATATTGGCATTGTGACATTAGACATTATTTTCATGACAATGAAGCACACATTTTATATCCCATTGCTGTAATGCATGTATGGTCCTGAAAATCTTTAACTAGAATACTTTTTGTGTTGATTTTGGTGTGAAATCATGACCTGTTAGTGTTTTGTGAGTTTTACTCAATTCATCAACCGTCAGTGTTGATTTCACTGCTGAAATCTGCTGTTGTACCCACCTTATCGATACAGCGCTGTATATCCAGAGAGCATGATGTTGAATAATCTTGTGCGATTTTAGGTGAATATAAAGTCGGAAAGCCATTCTCTGCTCAGGTGTCATTTGAATATAATGTAACAGTTGCCATGCATTCTTCTACCAGCAGAACGCTGTCTTTAGCCAAACATACGAAACCAGAGCGAGAGTGGAAAGATCCACTGATGCGTTGCTCGGTTTGTGTTTGTATGCATATTTGTCATTTTGTTGACTTTTCATGTTTAATGTTGATTTACTGTCCAGTGTGTGTCGATATACTGCTCTATATAATGCACATACAAACACACACATCACGTCTGACTCTGCTGAGCGTCTGTCGTGTCCTGCTATGATGAAATCAGTCGACTGTGACCAATATGATTATCATATGAAACTATATTTTTAATTAAGCAGCACCTGAATGTACATAAACGGCATGAAATTCTTCTGCTCTCATTTGCATCTTGTGTCTTGTTCTGAGGTGATTTTGTTGTGGATTGAGTGTCGTTTGATGACTCTTGGTGGAGGATTGCTGCTTGTTTAAGCTCGTTATAATGTCAATGAGGACAAAACTGATGTTGTTATCGACTGAAAGTGAAGGAAACACTAAATTGTTTTGTTTACTTTTTTATTTCTTTCAAGTTTCTTTATTCTTTCACTTTGTTCCTGGTCTTTCATATGTGGTTCGCTTGTATGAAGTTCTGTAAGGACCGTGTTTGTACAGCCTCTCTTTATGATGGCCTAAAATACAGAAATAAATAACAAACTATAATGAAACACACCAGACTTCCCACGTGTGCTTGATTGTTTTAGATTTCAAAATTGATTGTTTGATGATTGATGCTCTTTGTGAATTATATTAAAAGATATTTTTGAGAGGTCCGCTTTTAAAGGTCATTTTCAGGGTGTTTAGTTAATGCACTGATGCCATTAAAAATAACAAATATCACACGCTTATGCATGCAATAATCATTAACAAACATTTCCATCAGTGTTTGACATTAGTTATAACAGCAACAGCACTCTTTTGTTGCATATCACACCTTTTTTTTTTTTTTCGATCTGAAAATAAACATGGTCAAAAACCACTGTGCCAAGACAGGTAGTTGAGTAATTCTGAAACTTAGTTACGTTCATGTGAAATAAACTCACACAGTGTGAAGACCTACTTGACCGTAAGTGTGCAAAAAGCTTTCTGTAAATCATCTTCTTTTTGAAGTTGTTATCTACTATCTAATCTCTGGTAGTTCATTATTTGTCCAAATTGCAAATTTTTTTAATTTTTTATTGCAGAATCACCACCATGAATGCTGTAAATGTTGTGCAACTGTTCATTCTGGTTTGGACCTTTACTGCTGTCTGTCAAGCTGATGATGGTAAGAAAGTAAACTGGGTGAGAATTTGGCAGAAGTACTAAATCTAAGATAATGTAAAGCATTGCACAACAGTAAGGGAAATTCATTATGGTCAGGGAGTACAGCCGTGGCCAAAAGTTTTGAGAATGACACAAATTTTAATTTTCACAAAGTCTGCTGCTTCAGTGTTTTTAGATCTTTTTGTCAGATGTTACTATGGTACACCGAAGTAAAATTACAAGAATTTCATAAGTGTCAAAGGCTTTTATTGACAATTACAATAAGTTTATGCAAAGACTCAGTATTTGCAGTGTTGACCCTTCTTTTTCAAGACCTCTGCAATTCGCCCTGGCATGCTGTCAATCAATTTCTGGGACACATCCTGACTGATGGCAGCCCATTCTTGCATATTCAATACTTGGAGTTTGTCAGAATTTGTGGGTTTTTGTTTGTCCACCCGCCTCTTGAGGATTGACCACAAGTTCTCAATGGGATTAAGGTCTGGGGAGTTTCCTGGCCATGAACCCAAAATGTCAATGTTTTGTTCCCCGAGCCACTTAATTATCACTTTTGCCTTATGGCAAGGTGCTCCATCATGCTGGAAAACATTGTTCCTTACCAAACTGTTCTTGGATGGCTGGGAGAAGTTGCTCTCGGAGGTTGTTTTTGAACCATTCTTTATTCATGGTTTTGTTCTTAGGCAAAATTGTGATTGAGCCCACTCCCTTGGCTGAGAAGCAACACCACACATGAATGGTTTCAGGATGCTTTACTGTTGGCATGACACAGGACTGATGGTAGCGCTCACCTTTTCTTCTCCGAACAAGCTTTTTTCCGGATGCCCCAAACAATCGGAAAGGGGGTTCATCAGAGAAAATGACTTTACCCCAGTCCTCAGAAGTCCAATCCCTGTACCTTTTGGAGAATATCAGTCTGTCTCTGATGTTTGTTTTTTTCTGGAGAAAAGTTGGTTCTCTGCTGCCCTTCTTGACACCAGGCCATCCTCCAAAAGTCTTCACCTCACTGTGCGTGCAGATGTACTCACACCTGCCTGCTGCCATTCCTGAGCAAGTTCTGCACTGGTGGTGCCCCGATCCCGCTGATCTCTAGCCTTGTCCTCGTCAACACTCTCACCTGTGTTAAAGGGTTAGTTCACCCAAAAATGAAAATTAGCCCACAATCTGGCAAGGCTGAAATACTGGAAATGTTTTGGGGATTAAGTTAATTTTCATGGCGAAGAGGGACTTTGCAATTAATTGCAATTAATTGCAATTCATCTGATCACTCTTCATAACATTCTGGAGTATATGCAAATTGCCATCATAAAAACTGAGGCAGCAGACTTGAAAATTAATAGTTGTGTCATTCTCAAAACTTTTGGTCACGGCTGTACATGTAATTCAGGGATGGGCAACTCTGATAGTGACGAGGGCCAGCATTTTTTCTCCTTTATACCAAGGGGCCAGATTACTAATCCACGTCCACACACCTGAGGTCCTTTTTTTATTAGTGGCCTACAGAACATTCTCAAAACAACCTAAGAGGTCAGTTAAAAAGGGCTTATTCAAAAAAAAAAATAGTTATTCCAAATGGTTGCATAAAATAACCTGGAAACCCTAATAAGAACATAGTTCAGTGCAAACATTTCTGTCATGCATTTGGCAAAAAGCTTTTGTTGACTATGAATTTTACCTTTGAAATTTGAGGCAAGTGCAACTCTGGCGTCCCCGTTGTTTGTGAGCAGTGGTGTGATGGCGATTTAAATAAAATACAGATTTCCAAACATATGGGTATCCCCTTGAACTTGTTAAAAAGATAATCTGTTTACCATCTTGACTGGAAAATACTGTTTTCATGGTCAGTTTTTCATTTATTATTTGCTAATGTTAGGGAATGTTTACATTAGAGTACACGTCCTTCTACGCTGAAATTAATAAGGGGAACGGCTGGAAACTAGCGACCTCTCCTGGTTGGAGATAGTATTAACATCATAAACTGATCATCCGAGTCTAATATGATCCAGCGTGCCGTACTAAAAGACACTATGGGCCGCCAGTTGCCCATCCCTGATTTAATTAATAATACATGTAATTAATGTGTTTATACAATCAAGCTCTTTTTCCATAAAACCATTTTTAATATACTGCACCATTACATATAAAATCAAGGCTGTTGGATCCTGTGGGGTTTTTTTCAACTACACTGTGTTCCAAATATTATGCAAGTGACATATCAGTAGGATTTCAGTAAAATAATCATTCAGATTTTAGTTTTTCAAAGAAAGTGTTGGTTTTATTTCTCCTATCTTTTTAGATAACAGGTATCAATCTCAGACAGGTTTCTTAAATAATTTGCCAATCAAGTCTTCTTGGGTAAATGGAAAACCTGCCTATAGAGGTTGTTCCAAGTAATTAAGCGAGTCACAGTTCTCATACAGTATGGGGAAGAAGAAAGATCTTTCTGAAGATGAAAAGCATGAAACAGTGCAACGTCTTGCAAAAGGAACTGTCAAAAGAGTTTGAATGATTTAGAGCACAGTAGAACTCACTCAGGTAAAGGCTTATTAAAGGGGGGGGGGGG
>NW_015630984.1:335239-344590 GCF_001515625.1 Sinocyclocheilus rhinocerous
ATATCATGTCTGTTTTGAATAAGCTGTGTTTAATTAGGGACACATCCATGTGCAGTGATAGTATATGACTGACATGGACACAGACACAACAAATATGTTAGGATAACATTTCTTGAAAGGTTCAAAATGACAGGCATCTTTATTATTGTTGTGTTGCTGTATTATATAATAAATATTGTTATTTTTCAGGTTTCGTCAGTGCAAGCTGTGATGATGTGACTGGATCTGTGGGGAAAGAAGTAACTCTCACCTGTAGCATCTCTCAGCAGTACACTGATTGCTGCATTGTAATGTATATGTTTCAATACCCTGGGATAAATGACACCTTAATCTGTGCACAAGAGCTTCCTTGCAACCTCTGTGATCAGAGTAACAGCTTCTCATGCCGCTACACTCCAACTACAGCAAGGATGGAAAAAATAGTATTCTTTGTGCAAACAATGTGTGGAATGAAAAGAACAGAATTCTCTGTTAACACAAAAGGTACTACATACAACACTGTTGTTTATAAATCTGTACATTTATTTCAAATCTTCTAGCAATGGTTTTAAAAGTGGTTTAATTAACAGGGCTCATTAAACCTGAAATTGTCACTGAAGCTCCTGCTCCTGTCAAGAAAGGTATATATTCTATTATAGTTTTGATTATTTAGTAATAGATTAGTAAAATTTAGTAATAAAGCTTCTGAAAAGCAAGGTATTGTATATATTCCATTATAATTATTAATTACTCTTCTAGATAATTTATAGAAAACTACTCTTCAAACTCTTATCAGCATATTCATAGCTTTAAAATCACCTTTATTTTAGTGTTTAAAGTTTGTGGTTTCCAAATACGGACACAGAGTATTTTTAGAGACTGCACAGATATGCATGTGTCAAGAAATCAGTTTTATTAGATTTTTCAGCAGACATGCTTCTGTGGAGAATCTCAATGTCTGCCATTTTCAATTGTTTAAAGGTTTAAATTTAATGCACTTTTCCAGAGAAATTCAGCACTTTTCCAGCTCAGTTCAGCATAAGATCTAATAGGATTTTACACTCTAAAAAATGCTGGGTTAAATACAACCCAATTGCTGGGTTTGTCCCTATTTTACCCAGAACTGGGTTGTATTTAACCCAGCATTTTTAAGAGTGTACCCAGTGATGATTTTATCCTGGGGCTGGGAGACACACCAAACCTCCTTGTGATGGCATGAATGGATGTGCGATCCTGGAGGAGCTGTGCAACCTGATTGGGTTGCAGGTACTGCCTCATGCTACAAGTAGTGAGAAGGACCCTTCAAAACTAGAGACAAATCAGTCAGGAAGGATAGGGAGAGAGCAATTGTCTGTGGCCACTTTCTACAAAACCATTCCATTTTGGGGGTTCTCTTGTTGTTGCCTCTCCAGTGCACCTGTTGTAACATTCATTTGCACCAAAGCAGGAGAAACTGATTCACAATCACTTTTTCGTCATGACTGGACAGACTGAAAGTCCTGAAGTTTAATTGACTTGGTGTTATACTGTGATGATTAACTGTGGCCTTTTTGGAGCAGTGTAGTGAGGTCAAAGTGCCACACAGAGCTGATCTGTTTATATGACTTATTTATTTGTAAAACCAGTGAATTAAACTTATTCTGCAAGAAATATTTTGACATTTGATGTTAAATGTTGGAATGAAGAGATTTAGAATGAAGTGGTAAACATTCATTTTAGTTAGATTTTGGGATTTGTTGTCTGTATTTACTGTATAATTAACTCTTCCCAGCAAGACAATATATGTCACTGTATTATATAATAATAAACATTGTTATTTTTCAGATTTCATTGTAAGCTGTGAGAATGTGACTGGTTCTGTGGGGAAAGAAGTAACTCTCACCCGCAGCGTCTCTCTGCAGTGCACTGAATGCTGCATTACAAAGTATAAGTTTCAATACCCTGAGAACATTAATGACTCCGTAATCTGTCCTCAAGTTTTTCCTGTGAACAGAGGAACAGCTTCACATGCCGCTACACTCCAACTACAGCGATGACAGAACAATTCAGATTCTTTTTGCAAACAATTTGTGGAATGAAAAGAACAAATTTCACTGTGAACATAACAGGTACGGTATATGTTGCTTGTAATTCTGTACATTTATGTTTAATCTTCTTACAGTGGTTTAAAATCTGTTAACAGGGCCCATTAAACCTGAAATTGTCACTGAAGCAGAAGAAGGTCTGACTTTTGAGGGATGTCTTCAGTAATGCTTTTGCACTTTTAAAAAATTAAAATGATTTTTAATGTTAGTATTCTGTAACTGCAATTGTGTGGTTTTGTACAGTGTCTCATTGTTTTAAAATGAATGAATTGAATAAAAACTTGATACTCTGATTTTAAAGAAAAAAATTGAAATCCCTTTTTATCATATTAAGTTATGAAGGTGAACAGCCGCACAGAGCTGATCTGTATATATGCCTATTTATTTGTAAAACAAGTGAACTTATTCTGCAGGAAACCTGTAGCCATTTGTTGTTAAATGCTGCGAGATTTAGAATGATTTTAAGTGGTAAGCATATTCATGCTTGAGTCGGAGTTACTGTATTTACTGTATAATTTACTCTTCCCAGCAACAACAAAAAAAGGTCATGCAGAGCAACAGTCGCTAATTCCTAATTCTAATGAATTAATTCCACTAATTAAAATGCATAGTATAGACTTGTAGTGTAATTTGATTTGAGCCGTTTTAGGCTATTTTTGTCAATGTGCTGTTGCATTGATCTATAAAATAAATAAATAATACAAATAAAAAACTATTTATTTAGGTATATTTTTTTTCTTTTGTTTTATATAGATTTCTGTAGAGCAGTCTATTTTTATCTGTATAGGCCTAATTACATGCACAAGCCTGTGTAAAGATGCAATTTAAGATTATTTACATGCAGCATGGTTTCGGATTTTGCTGGTATTTTTAACAGTCTTAGGTTAGGGATGTCTTCATTTGAGATTTTGCATTTGATGTCGAATAGCCTAATGTTTAGTGGATTTGTATTTATTTGCTGCCTCCAGCCACACGAAATGAGAACAAAACTGGAGATCAGTGCGAATTTAAACTACATATTGACTGCGCGGGGTAAGATGTGTTTGTAGCTACTGGAAGCTCAAATGTGCTTGTTGATACTGACATGATTTTCTTTACTATTTGCCTTATTTGGTCTTTTTGCCACCGCTTCCGTGTGTGACGTAAACGGTGACGTAGACATGATTGGTCACTTGTGTTGCGATGTCAGCAGGGTTGCCAAGTTCGCGGTTTTCGTGCAGAATCGGGCTACTTGGGTTTTAAACTGTTGCAGCGGGTTGATTTTCTCCCCGCGGGTTAATGGTTTGAAAGTGCATAAATTGTATTTGACTGAAATGCTTGTATTGAAATATTGTATATTCTACCAATGATAAACCTGTGCGAGATTATACATTTTGTGAAGGAGGGCCTTTGAGTTGTGTTTATGATCGCTACGATACAGTGGTTTTCAGTTTGCATGACAGTGACTGTAAAATATGCATTTTAGGGATGGGAATTGCATATTTTGAGGTTTTATATTTGGGATGTGGTGATTGGCTACTTTTGGTCTATGATTTTCCCATTGGGCCATTTTGGTTACGCAGACCTGGCAACCCAGGAAGAGTGTGTCGACTGCTTGAGCCTTTTCTTTTTCTCTAAAATATTTCATGTTCGGCTGATGGAAATGAGGAATTTAAGAAACTGAGTCTGTGGACATATACCGACATTCAGGTGAGTTCAGCTGATGTAATGTTATATCGCAGTAGTTTTGTTGCCGTGCGCGAACGAAGCGATGTTGTTTTCTGTGTAGCTCATCGGGCGGTGTCCAAATCTGTAAAAACAACAACACAAGCATATGAAGACGATAAAACATTATTCCCTTAGCCTACAAGTGACCATCTTGATCAGTTTCTGCTGTTTAAACCTCAAATGAGAAAGAGAAAACAGCACTAAGTTAAATCTGAGTGATTTTGAAAGTGAAAGTAAGTTAACGTTACAGTTCACAGATGAAGACATAAAGTGAGAAAAAGTGAAGTGACATGTGGCCAAGTATGGTGACCCATACTAGGAATTAGTGCTCTGCATTTTTAACCCATCCAAAGTGCACACACACACCGTGAACACACACCCGGAGCAGTGGGCAGCCATTTATGCTGCGGCGCCCGGGGAGCAGTTGGGGGTTCGGTGCCTTGCTCAAGAGCACCTCAGTCGTGGTATTGAAGGTGGAAGAGATCGCTGTACATTCACTCGCCCCACCTACAATCCCTGCCGGTACCTTTGGGTTACGAGTCCGACTCTCTAACCATTAGGCCACGACTTCCCTCGACATACAGAGACAAATATGTAGTAAAAATCATATTCACATCGAGCGCAATTTTCCCTTTTAAATCGATACTCTGAATGTCTTGGAAGCGAAATTAGAGTATTCTATTAAATTTGAAATTTGAGTATTTCTTTACCCTGTCAACTGATTGGCCCTATAGGCCTGATATGTTGAAGACTGTATCTCTAAATGAAGATATATGATCATTTAATATGCTAGGCTATATGGGAATAACTAGTCTTAAACGGAGTAAATTGTTAGTTTAACCAATTAGAAATGAGCTACAGAGGTGACATCAAAACGGGATATTAAGTGTATTAACATTTGACAAACCTGTTCGAGTGATTAAGATTATACACGCACTGTCTGCTATGTTTTCATAATTGCTGCCCTATGTTTTATGTATGAATGTGCTGTTTTAGAATATTTACATTAAAAAGTTTGACTGTACTTTCAGTATATTCATAGCTGTATAACTGTCTGTTTTGCAGCTTTATTATCTCAAGCTGTATTCAGTAGCAGGATATGCACCATTTTTAATTTTTCAAGAATGAAAATGATACTGTGGTAGACTTTCCAAAACTAAAAGACAACAATAAAGGTATGTCTGAAATAGTAAGAGTAGTATGCTGTTTTGAACTGAACAGGGCAAGTGAGTCTTCATATAATGCAAATCTGTAATATAGAATATGTTAGGCAAGCATGATTTAACAGCCAAAGACATCCATCTGATTTCACTTTCATTATATGTACAAAATAACACTGAGGCGTAATAAATTAGTGGAGTGGTGTGACAACAATGCTCTTGTGATTGTATTTGGGTCAACATCTATCTATCTACCTACCTACCTACCTACCTATACCTACCTACCTACCTTCCTTCCTTACTTCCTTACTTCCTTACTTCCTTCCTTCCTTCCTTACTTACTTATTTTATGTTCCAGAGAAGAAAGTCAGTCACACAGGTTTGGAATGACATGAAGGTGAGTAGATGATGGCTGAATTTTCATTTTTGGATGAACTACTAATGTATCTAGTCATGGTTGGTTAAGCTTCAGTTTAGATCTAAATATTTGCCTTATTTTTTGCAGAAACAGTCATGAATGCTGCTAATGTTGTGCTGTTGTTCATACTGGTTTGGACTTTCACAGCTGTCTGTCAAGCTGATGAAGATAGTGAGAAAATACATTCTTCTCCCATTCTGAATAATTCACTTTCTCTAAAGATAATTTAACCTGCTGTATTATTGATAACACGGCTGCAGTATGTGACCCAGAGTAATGTGGTAGATGAAGAGTTGCAGACGGGGGAGTGGAAAACCTGTTTGGAAGCAGTCATTATTTTTGGAGTCCTTTTTGGTGGCCCTAATGTTGCAGAAGCGACACACTTCAACCTTAAGTTGATTGAATTTCTTAATGTGAAAAATGACAGAAATTAGTTTACTGTTGATGTATTAAACTGATAAATACATTATTTTTCAGTTGTCATTGTAAGCTGTGATGATGTGACTGGATCTGTGGGGAAAGAAGTAACTCTCACCTGCAGCGTCTCTCTGCAGCACACTGAATGCTGCATTGTCAAGTCAAGTCAAGTCACCTTTATTTATATAGCGCTTTTAACAATACAGATTGTGTCAAAGCAACTGAACAGCATTAATTAGGAAAATAGTGTGTCAATAATGCAAAATGACAATAGTAAACACTAATTTTCCAGTTAAAGACAGTTCATCATTGAATCAGTGATGTCGTAACAGCATTTGAATGCACCTAAAAAGATTATAGACTATTCTTAATTTTACTATTAAACTTATCAATCAGGTATTGTAATTGAGGCCATCGTCATCACTGCTGTAAGCTGTTTCATCATCATCATCATCACCGTTACTGCAATCACCTGTGTGAAGAGGTTCATAAGCACCAACCCTTCTGGATTACAGAAGAAATATGAAAGAGGTGTTTCTGAAGAACAAACAGTGATGACAACCAATGTTTAGAAAGAAACACTATGAAAACAGCAAATTGTGTTTAATCTTTCATGTAAACATCATAGATGTGATAATGTCCTGTTTAACTAAAGATGCTGAACTGTAAAATTCACATACAGTGTCGGCAACAATGATTGATCAATATATTGGTCAAACTAATGAATCAGCCAATATTTGGCTATGCGGAGAATATATCTGCATCGGATAATAATTCTGCCCTTGTGTTTTCAAAGACTTTAATGTATTTTAAGTAAATATTGTGTAAACTAAGTGTTTTTTTAATCATTTTTGAGCATCATTATAGCTGCATTGCATATGCCATTGCATTGACCTATTGTATTTGCATTATAATTTTTTATTTATTAAATTGCTGTTAAATTATGAAAGTGTCATGATACTCTAAAAATGGTCTAAGATCTATTTTTATCATTTTTAATAAACTTGTCATCAGTGAAGAGTAAGAATAAATCTAAAGTCTGTTCTGGTGTAAGATGAGTATAATACTGTTGCAATTAATTCATCTACCAGCAGATAGCATGTCCTGATATGAAGAAGTCAACTCTCTTTGACCAAAATGAATATCACATGAAATCATTTTTTAAACAGCACCTGAATGTACATAAACGCATCTTGTGTCTTGTTCTGAGGTGAATATACGCTTCATTCTGTTTTATTAAATTGCTGTTAAATTATGAAAGTGTCATGATACTCTAAAAATGGTCTAAAATCTATTTTTATCATTTTTAATAAACTTGTCATCAGTGAAGAGTAAGAATAAATCTAAAGTCTGTTCTGGTGTAAGATGAGTATAATACTGTTGCAATTAATTCATCTACCAGCAGATAGCATGTCCTGATATGAAGAAGTCAACTCTCTTTGACCAAAATGAATATCACATGAAATCATTTTTTAAACAGCACCTGAATGTACATAAACGCATCTTGTGCCTTCTTCTGAGGTGAATATATGCTTCATTCTGTTGTTGATTGAGTGTCATTTAGTGACTCTTGGTGGAGGATTGCTGCTGGTTTATTATTCCCAATGATGACAAAACTAATTTTGTTATAAACTGAAAGTAAAGAAAACACTATTATGTTTTGTTCAGTTTTTATTTCTTTGAAGTTTCTTTATTTTTTCACTTTGGTCCTGGTCTTTCATATGTGCTTCACTTGTAAAAGTTTGTGTAGACTTTCTTTTTCGTCTATAATGAAACACTCCAAACTTCCCATGTGAAGTTACTGATTGTGTTTTAGTAGGTAATAAAACAGCAATCATTTTGGAAGAAAGATTTTGCCTAATATAACAAAATTCATAATGGTTAATTTGGCAATTAGTGATGTAATATTTGATTTGCACATTGTGTGAATTAAAGCCTATTACATTTTTTGAGGGGTCATCTTTTGTAAAGGAGTTTCTTTAGTTTAGACACCACAGACTAGAGATAGATTATCATCATCATACCTACTCGTATATCATGATTTATCAGCCAACTGAGGCTTTTACACCTGGAATTCCTGTCAACATGACGCCAAGGGTTTGAGCCCAGCCCAGGCAAACAACTGGAAAAAGATGGGTGAGACTGTGACAGACACCCTAATGCAACATGGAAACACCTCGCTCGAGGCTCAACGGCGGATGCTTACATTGTTTATGATGGAAAATTATTCAACAGACTGCATTCATATTTTGACACGTGGTATAACGACTCAAGGTGCATTTAGAGCTGATGCAATCCATTAAAAACCTGTTTACCTTTGATGGAGAGATTTTGACATGACATCTTCTCTCGTAGGTGGATAAGTGTTTATCCAATTAATTTTTATTTATAGGCTATATCACTTCTTACAATACGTGTTGTTCAAAACTAGTTTTACTAAAAAAAAAAAAAAAGTTCCTTACAAAGAAGAAAATCTCCCAATGTTTTCAGATTCTGAGGCAAGAACACCGCCTTCACCTTTTGAATGGAGGTCATGCGTATAATGGAGATGTAGAGCCATCAAGTCCAGTTATTAAAAATTCGAGACATATTAAACCGATTAATACGCAGATTCTAATAATCAAACAAGAAGCGAGCCAGTATATTTTCTATATTTGGTCTGTCATCATCATTAAGGCATGAAGGGGAAATTTGCAGGTTATTGACAGCGCCAACTGCTGGCCAAAAAATGTTATAACAACATAAACAGCTGTTTCTCAAGAATGTTCTCAGTCATGTTGAAAGTGAAAGTTTAGTAGTGGATCAGTGTTTATAAGCTCGTGTGAGCAGCAGAGAGAATCAGAGAGGAATGAACTCAGATGGTGAAGACACACAGAGCGCAGGTGAGCAATAACTCGAAATAAGTCCCCTTATATTTACAGTCATGGTCAAAAGTTTTGGCAGTGACATAAATTGTGTTTTGCAAAGTTTGATGCTTCAGTATTTTTAGATTATTTTTCCACATGTTTCTATGGAATAGGCCTTCTGAAAAACAATGATAAGCATATAAGTTTTAAAGGCTTTTATTGGCAAAAAATATATATAATGAGTTAATATTTACAGGGTTAACCCTTAATAACCTCTGCAATTCGCTCTGGCATGCTGGATATTAGCTTCTGGGCCAAATCCTGACTCCAAAATCCATTCTTGCCTTATTAGTTCTCGGAGTTGATCACAATTTGTGGGCTTCTGCTTGTCCACTCGCCTTTTGAGGACTGACCAGAGGTTCTCTATGGGATTGAGATCCGGGGAGTTGCCTGGCCACGGATCCAAAATTTCAATGTAATGATCTTCGAGCCACTTCTTTATCACTCTTGCTTTGTGACATGGTGCTCCATCACGCTGGAAAATGCACGGATCATCACCAAACTGCTCATGGATCATTGGAAGAAGTCGCTCTTGCAGGACGTTTTGATACAGTTCTTTATTCATGACAGTGTTTTTGGGCAGAATTATGAGAGAGCCCACTCCCTTGGTTGAAAAGCAACCCCACAAATGGATGGTCTCAGGATGATTCACTGTTGGCACAACACAGCACTCATGGAAG
>NW_015630984.1:344957-345153 GCF_001515625.1 Sinocyclocheilus rhinocerous
CCGGGTATGTTTGAGGATAAGCGAGCGGATAACCTCAGCTTTCGGTTCCAAAATCGGAGGTTACTTTCAGGGTATGTAAGTAACCATAGTAACTTGCTCTCTGAAGATAACCTGCTCCGGTGCAGCTTCTGTTCCAGGGTTTGTTCACTTCAGAGCCTTCAGTGGGCGTGACAGATAGCGCACAACATTATATAAT
>NW_015630984.1:345259-360661 GCF_001515625.1 Sinocyclocheilus rhinocerous
AATGAAAAAACATGATTTCTGAGAATTGTTAAAAACTGAGTTATCTGTCTTTGCAAATTAACTCTTCATATAGGCCTATATTTATTACATTTTACATTATCTCACACATGGATCTGCATTTTCTATAATGTATTTCTATAATAAAAAATACATATCTGATATGACTTAATATGTAATTATCATCAAACAAACAATATAATTCATATTCTCAAGGATTAAAGATTAAACGGAAAAAAAAGAAAAAAAGTTGTAAAGCTATATAAAGCTCAATAACTTCACAGTAACACACTGTAGTGTCACCAAATTCAGTTTACACATCACTGCTCTCCTGCTGGTTATACCACAACCGTTATTTTTGAAAATAATTGCTTTTTGCATATTTATGATTATTTATAATGAAAAAAATAGTCATTACCGTCATTGTTATTGGACAAAATAATCAATAACTTCACTGTAACACACTGTACTTTCTCCAAAATCAGTTCACACATCACTGCTCTCCTGCTGATTATTCCACAACACTTATTCAAAATAACTTATTTTAGTATTAAATAACACTTATTCATTTTAAATAATCATAGAAAATATGCAAAAGCAATTATTTTTCAAAAATAACTTGTCACTTGTCTCTCGGACGCCAGCGCATTGAGATCAATGTATTTTGTACAGAGCGGAGGAAAGCTTGTTTTGAGGAGAACTCGCTTGTAGCTCGTGGTTACGTTCCCAGTTAGTCTAGGGTTAGAGGAACAGGTAACAGAATAAAAAGGTGATGTGTGGAGGCAGCAAGGTTCAATTCCCAACCCCAGAGCTTTAACAAAGGCCAAGAATCTCGATATCAAAACAAGTTATTTTATTTGACAGATATGGGAGGATGTCAAAACTTCAAGAGGGGGCAAGGCCAAAATAACAAACAAACCCTCTAACTATTTGGGATAAACTAACTAAGCTATACAAAGAAAAGAAAACAAAATACAATAGATATAAACTACCTCCCTAACTAGCATAAACAAGAGGAAAACAAGATAAAGAAAATGGCACCCACCTCTCTACTAACACATTCCCAATAAGTTAACAATGTAAGTTTAATAGATAACAAACAATAACATAGGTAGGGACAAACAAATAGTAACTTCCAAAACAAACCAGGTTTCTTGTCGTAGGCATCAGTTACCACAACAGTGTTAACACAATAACACTACAAAGGAATCATTCAACAAAGTATTAACCAGAACAACTAATAAAGCTTTTTGGGTTGAGAATAGAAGCCTCACGACGCAGCCTCCACACACACCTTGCGCTGTGCAATGGTGCTGCTTAAATCCTCACTGCTTCCCCTCCTCCTGCAATTACATCAGATCACCAATCATTGGAATCAGGTGGCAGCCATTACCTCCTGCTTATAGGAAGTAAAAGGGATAGAGAGAGAAAAAACAAATACGTCCTTGGACGTAACACTCGTTTTCTACATCACTACGCAAGAAAAGAGGCGTCAGTTGTGTAGTAAAAACATTTTGCTCGTGAGTTATTGATCTGGAAAATCTGTGAATATCTTGCTAACTTTACCGAACTGAGATCCGGGGAATTGCCAAGCCACGGATCCAAAATTTTAATGTAATGATCTTCGAGCCACTTCTTTGTCACTCTTGCTTTGTGACATGGTGCTCCATCATGCTGGAAAATGCACGGATCATCACCAAATTGCTCATGGATAGTTGGAAGAAGTTGCTGTTGCAGGACGTTTGAGAGGGATCAAGCGCAAATCCTGGCAGCGACAGGTCCATACCATTCTTTATTCATGGCAGTGTTTTTGGGCATAATTATCAGAGAGCCCACTCCCTTGGTTGAAAAGCAACCCCACACATGGATGGTCTCAAGATGCTTCACTGTTGGCACGTCACAGGACTCATGGTATCATTCACCTTTTCTTCTCTGAACAATCGATTTTCCAGATGTCCCAAACAGTCGGAAGGGAGCTTCATCAGAGAAAAAACTTTGCACCAGTCTTCTGCTGTCCAATCCTTGTACTTCCAGCAGAATTTCAATCTGTCCTTGACGTTTTTCTTGGAGAGAAGTGGCTTCTTTGCTGCCCTTCTTGACACCAGGCCGTTGTCCAAAAGTCTTGGCTTCACTGTGCATGCAGATGCTCTCACACCAGCCTGCTGCCATTTCTGAGCAAGCTCTGCACTGGTGGAGTCACGATTCTGTAGTTGACTCCTCAGGAGGAGACGGTCCTGGCGCTTGCTGGACACTCTGGGACACCCTGAAGACTTCTTCACTGCAGGCGAACCTCTCTCTTTGAAGTTCTTGATGATCCGGTAAATGGTTCTTTCAGGTGCAATATTATTTGTAGCAATTTCCTTGCATGTGAGGCCATTTTGATGCAAAGCGATGATGGCTGCATGTGTTTCTTTGGAGGTAACCTTACACAACACAATGATTGGAAGAGCTTCTTCCCTCCTTTTATAGCAATCAGTCTGCTCTTACAATCTAGTGATTTTACCTGACTAGTACTCATTCACACTTTCACATGTGCTGCTGATATGATTAGTCAATTAATGTTAGCTGGTCATTTTGTGTCAGGATCAAAAAACAGTGAAAGTTAAATGTAAATGTTTTGGCCAATGAAGCTTTTAGCAATTATTTAAAATGCATCTGATCACTCTACAAAATAATCTAACGACAACGTGAATGAACACCACAACAGCTTAAGCAAACTTTGCAAAACACAAAATTTGTCACTGCCAAAACTTTTAGCCATGACTGTACTCATCCATAACACGCTGGACAATAATCATCAATACATGCATATTATGTGATTTACACATTTTGCAGGTATTTCAAAATGCCTTTGAATATAGAAAATTTATATTCTCAGACTTGAGTACTGTGTAATTATCATATTCTGTATTAGATGAAATATAAGTTATCTAATGCTGCGTGATGTTGGTGTTTCTTGAAGCATAAAGGAATGGTTTACGAATAGAAAACCAAAAAAATGAAATTCTGTCATCGCTTAATCATCCTTGGCTCATTTTAAATTACTTTAAAGCACCATAAAAGTTGTCCATATCTCTGTAATCTCTTGTACTTCCTCATTAGTCCTAAGTTTATTATGGTGTAAATTAAATGGTGTCATTATTTTATTGCAGAATCACAACCATGAATGCTGTAAATGCTGTGCAGCTGTTCATTCTGGTTTGGACCTTTACTGCTCTCTGTCAAGCTGATAAAGGTAAGAGAATAAACTTCACCTAGAATGAACTAAATCTGAAATAATGAAAAATATCTGATTCATAGATATACAAAACATGGCTCTTTAAAAAGAATACCCAAGAGCTTTTGAGTATAATTCAAAATACAGATTTACTGTTTGAACAGTTTTTGCATAATAGGAAGAGAAATCCTTTAAGGTCAGAGAGCAGTATAATGTTTTTGTACAGATAAGTGCAAAATCTAATTTTCAATCAAGAATGCATGATCTTGTGTTTTCTCCACTGACTATATGACATGGCAACAGTCTGGATTGGTAAAAATCAGGAGTTTCAGCAGATTTTTATTGTTGTGTATTATATGATTTACATTGTTATTTTTCAGATATCAGTGTAAACTGTGAGAATGTGACTGGATCTGTGGGGAAAGAAGTAACTCTCACCTGCAGTGTTTCTCTGCTGATAAATGAATGCTGCATTAAAAATAATATGTTTAAACATAAAGAAACACAAATCTGTGCACAAGTTTTTCCTGTGAACAGAGGAAAAGCTTCACATGCCACTACACTCCAACTACAGCAATGACAGAACAATTCACATTCTTTGTGCAAGCTTCCTGTGGATGGAAGAAACCCGAATTCACTGTTTACACAACAGGTACTGCATTTACTGTAATATTTTTGTTTATAGTGCAGTAAATCTTTGCAAATGTCCATTTATGTTATATCTACTAACAGTGGTTTAAAATATATGAACAGAGGCCATTTAACCGGAAAATGATAGTAAAACTCTTGGTATGAAAGCTATTATATATTTAATATCTCCAACTACAGCAATGACAGAACAATTCACATTCTTTGTGCAAACTTCCTGTGGATGGAAGAAACCCGAATTCACTGTTTACACAACAGGTACTGCATTTACTGTAATATGTTTGTTTATAGTGCAGTAAATCTTTGCAAATGTCCATTTATGTTATATCTACTAACAGTGGTTTAAAATATATGAACAGAGGCCATTTAACCGGAAAATGATAGTAAAACTCTTGGTATGAAAGCTATTATATATTTAATATAACTATTGATTATTTCTTCAGTTTACTTAGGACGTATGAACCCAGAAAACCCATCAGGATCCTCTCCACCTGAGACAGCAGCAGGAGTCAAGGATACTGTCATCACTGTGCTTGTGAGTGGTTTCCTCATCATCCTCATCATCGTCATCATCATGACAATAATTTACAAAACAAAACCAAACTTCACCAAACTTTCTGGATCCCAGAACAGGATGTGTCTGGTTGTCAAACATGATGAGGACGAAGCGTTCATCCAGAAGATGTGATATAATAGCATTGACTCAGCAGTATGAAACTAATGACTTATGTCTGATTTTCCCTGTGGTGCTCACAAAAGACACAAGCTTTATTATATCTCAAACTTAATATATAACTCTGGCTGTAGGTTTTAAAACTCTATTCCTGTTTTATATTGATTCTGTGAAATATCACTGTATTATTGATCTGTTTGATCAGTGTACATACAGTATATGGCTGAACGTATACTGAATATGTGAAGTGATTAAAAAAAAAAACAAGCAGAATTAAACAGCCAGAGATATCGACCTGATTTCATCTTCACTGATGGATAAAATAATTTTACATTTTTATATAATAATTTTGCATTTTTCATAATATCCTCTTTGATCTTCCACAGAATAAAGAAAGTCATACAGGTTTGAAATGACATGAAGGTGAATAGATAATTGCTGAACTGTCATTTTTGGGTGAACTATAATATCTAAACATGGTTGGTTAAGTTTGACTTATTATTTGCATTTCAGAAGATTTTCGATTTTCAGAAGAAAGATGCAGCCTTGACAATTAATGATGATTGATTTTTACGTTGTGTGAATTGTATTCACTTTTTAGCTCAGCTTTTTAAAATGAGTTTCTAAAGGTCATTTTCAGGGTGTTTAGTTTATGCACTGACACCCCATAGAGACAGATCATACTGACTATGATTATCATTATCATACTCATATATGATTTATCAGCCAACTGAGACTTTTACCCTTGAACTGATTTCCTGCAACCCATTAAAATCCCGTTTATCTTTGATGAGGGAGAGATTTTGCAATGACAAATTCTCTCATGGGTGGATAAATGTTTCCAATGAATTCAGTTTTATTTACATATCACTTCTCACAATGCATGTTGTTTACTAAAAAATGTGCCGTACAAAGAAGAAAATATCTCTAATGTGTTCAGGTATGCAGTAGTAAACTAGTGTATATAACTATAACATGGAGGAGTAGAGCCATTAAGTCCAGTTATTTAAAGTTCTTCCCTGCTGGAAAAAACAAAACAATAGAAACATCACAGAAATTCTAATGGTGTTCACTACAAATGCCATTACAAACATCTCAAACCATCTACTATTACGCATTAAAACCATTAAAAATTGTTTCCTGTAGTGTGCTTTTGGGACATATTCCATTAAAGGGGTCATATGATGCGATTTAAATTTTTCCTTTCTCTTTGGAGTGTTACAAGCTCTTGGTGCATAAAGAAGATCTGTAAAGTTGCAAACACTAAAGTCTCAAATCCAAAGAGATATTCTTTATAAAAGTTAAGAGTCAACCACTCCTACCTAAAACGGCTCGTTCTAACACGCCCCACATGTCTAGGTCACTATGTGGGAAGATTTGCATAACTCCGCCCAAATGTTCATGCAAAGAAAGAAGGCGTAACTTTGATTCTCGCTGTAGTTTTGTTGTTGCCGCCATGTCGTGAAGGAGCTGTGTGTTTCGTTGTGAAACGTTGTCGTTGTCTTCCAAAAGAGGACACGACTAGAAATCAGTGGTTAAGTTGTATTTATAACACTGTTCCAGAACAGTTCAACCCAAATATTCAGATGTGTGCAGCGCATTTTATGGAGGACTGTTTCCTGATCCTGAGAGAGTAGCCTACAGCTGTTATGACTCACGTAAGTAAGTTTTTTATATTTAAAGAATTTGCCACTGACGATTCAAAAGCGAGCAGTGCAGAGTAGTGCTTGTTGTTTATCATTTCTCCGATCACAAATGCAGACATGGTTTTAAGTTTACGCGGCGCGATGCAACCGCGTAAAAAAACAGTATAAGTCATTACAATCCGTATTTATGTCCCCACTGGATGCAACAAATGCTTCTGCTCCAGCTGGACACGGCATCACAGTATGTTAAGGGGCGTAACATTTCTGTCACACGCTTGAGGTATTCGGCCAATCACAACTCACTGGATAGCTGGCCAATCAGAGCACACCTCGCTTTTCAGAACGATGAACTTTGTAAAAATCTACGCGTTTCAGAAAGGCGGGGCATAGAGGAGAACATTAATGTTCTTTTTAGCAGCATCATATGACCCCTTTAAGATTTAGTGGTTTAACAAGTCACCAATAAAAGGAGACAATTTACCAGTTAAGACCATTTTGACATTCATTTACAAAGCAAAACCAAACTTCACCAAACTTTCTGGATCCCAGAACAGAATGTTTCTTGTTCCCGGACAACAGCGATCATCCAGCATATATATATATATATATATAGGTCAAAAGTTTGGATACATTACTATTTTATATTTTTGCAAGAAGTAACTTATGGTCATCAAGCCTGCATTTATTTGATCAAAATTTTAATATACTTTAAAATACATTTTATGCAATGCAGATTTATTATCAATGTTGGAAACCTGTGATACTTAAAAAGTAAAAAAAGAACAACATTTATTTAAAATATAGCTTTTGTAACAATATACACTACTGTTCAAAAGCTTGAGGTCAGTATTTTTTTTTTTAAAGAAATCAGTTTTTATTCATCAAGGATTTATTTAATTGAACAGTGATAGTAAAGATTGATATTAATAGAAAACACCTCTATTTTGAATAAATGCTGTTCTTTTTAACTTATCCTTTATCAATGAACACCAAAAAAGTATCAGGTTACAAAAAAAAACAAAAAAAAAACAATTAAACAGCACAACTCTTTCCAACATTGACAATAAATCAGCATATTAGAATAATTTCTGAAGATCGTGTGACACTGAAGACTGGAGTAATGATGCTGAAAATACAGCTTTGATCACAGAAATAAATATTTTAAAGTATATTAAATAGAAAAAAATTATTTTAAATTGAGTACAATTTAATAATTTTTTTTGAATACAGTTTTTTGTGTTTTTGATCAAATAAATGCAAGCTTGATGAGCATAAAACACTTTCCTAATGCTGCATAATTATCAAATATTTTAATGTTAAAGTCCTTTCACGTCACCATTTCGCCAGCCTACATTTCACGTAAGAGGCCTGTAGATGACACTTGGGCTTCATTATTTATGATAGTTTCATGAAATAGTAAACGTGTACCATACATAAATATAAGGGAATCGAATACTGATTACCATTATTGCGACTTTTTGCGCTGCACGGTTTTGTGCAGTGCTTTTGTAGTCATTTAGCATCCATTTTCTCAGCGATGTTTGATTTATAAAATGAGACAAACCGCAGATCCAGAACGATCCACAAATGTAAACTCGTCTGTCCATGTAATTTTCAACTGATTTATGAACAAGAACTGAAAATGACGCTCCACTTCACATTATTGTCCAATGAAATGTGAACTTCTTGTGCCAGATCATGATTGGTTGGTGTAGCCTATTATGCATGACAAACGGGCAATGATGAATTATGTAATATTCTAAAATAATTAAATCGACACACTAGCTTTGATTATTGATGAAAAAAAGTTTAAAATATTGTTTAGTTTATTTTTTCCTTCCGGCGACCCACTCACTGAAAGAAGGTTTCCGAACAGACTGGAATATCAGTCAAGCAAAACGCACGCAACTATAGCAACGCCTCAGATTGACAGATATGTACAAATAAACAGGAATTTTTCGACTTTTGAGCGATTAATTACTGTTTTGTACACATTGTCATGTTAATTATAATTGAAATGCGTTTTGTTTTATTTACCACAATATCATTGCTATTTGTCTGAGAGGGGCACTTTTGAATAATTTTGAAAATGGGCAGGGGCTTGAGCCCCCAAAGCCCCCCCTTCTGCACGTGCCTGGATATC
Source organism: Sinocyclocheilus rhinocerous (assembly GCF_001515625.1). Classification (NCBI taxonomy): domain Eukaryota; kingdom Metazoa; phylum Chordata; class Actinopteri; order Cypriniformes; family Cyprinidae; genus Sinocyclocheilus; species Sinocyclocheilus rhinocerous. Next base: position 353,584 of record NW_015630984.1, read on the forward strand.
GCAATGAACTAAGATTGACAGCTTTTCAGTGATTATAAAGGGAGCTCATACGCGCGCTGTCTAAGCCAGGCCGCGTGGGTCGGGGGAATCGTTAGGTTTCTTAATAGTGTTGTCAAAAATATCAATCTTTAGATACATATCTATAGTGAAATATGTGAAACTGTTCAATAGTGCTTTCCTGCAGTATCGATACAGTGATACCAGCTGCGTTAATCTGTCTCTTCTCTCCGACAGCGCACTCAGCAGTCTGACAGAGCCACGCCCCTCTCAGGCAGAGCCACGCCCCATCTCACTCAAGCCACGCCTCCGACTGCCAGCCAGTGCCTGTGTCTCATTGCCACATTAATCAGTTTTATTATTTGCGCTGCGTGTTTCAAAGCGAAGTAAGCATTTTCCTCACGCGAACAGCTCGTTATACGTCTCAGAACGGCTCAGTTCACTGTGAATGAATGCAGTCAACTCCATCTCTGCATGTGATGAGAGTTTTTTGGCAACAGAGCGGTCACCAGGCTTTTTTTTTTTTTTTTCATTTTATTCTTTTCATATTTGCATAATTTCCAACATTTTAGTGGGCAGATGATTACAGCATTTCACCATAGATTTATAATGAAATGCACTTGTAAACGTGTGTTAACAGTTTCAATTAGCAGGCCTACAATATCCTGTGGAAAACACTGTTGATTCTGTAAACTTTACTCGAGCATAGTAGCCTATAACTAGAATTATTTTTAAGTTGTTTATGCCACATTCTTACAGTAGTTAGATCTGACAAAATTTTCCTCTTTGTATAGGTGCAAGTATGAAAGTGCCATGCAAAGAGGAAAATCACTCTAACGTGTTGATAACGTGTTGGTATTTGCTAGAATTCACGATGACATCTGAATAAGATGTCCAGGACCTCCAGCAGGAAAAGAGGCCCACAACATTAAAGATACAGCAGCATATGTCATTGTACACATGGGGTACATTTTTTGTGCATTTTTTCATGTGGTAATGTAGGGGCTCTTTGATACATTTCTTTAGGCTTTCTGGCCCTGAGACTCAACTATTTTCTCAACTATTCTCCAGCTGTGATCCTTGGAGAATCTTTGGCTACTCAAACTCTCCTCCTCACCTTGCTCTAAGACAATGTAGACACGCGTCCTCTTTCAGGCAGATTTGTAACATTTTCTGTTGATTGGAAATTCAACAGATGACAATGGGAAAATGGGATTTTCAATACATTTGCACTTTTCTTACAGCCACTTGTGAAGCTCAATGATCTTTTTCTGCACATCAGAACTATATTCTTTGGTTTTACTCCTTGTGATGGATGATTAAGGGAATTTGACCTTTATGTTTCATCATATTTATATTCCTGTGACAGAGGAAGCCATGATAATTTCATGTTCATAGTCACCCCTGGTGTGCTAAAATGTGTAAATATAAATGGCAATACTTCAGAGATATTTTGCTCATAGTAATTTTTAGGGGTACCAATAATTGTGGCCAACGTGTATTAGAGAAAGTCATTTCTTAGTAAGTAGACTTTTGGCCTACTTTCATTTGTTTTACTTTTTGAAAGTTTCGATTTTTTTTAAAAGAATGAATGAATGAACGAAAAGGATAAAACAAAAAGATCAAAGCCGCCTTTGATCATATTTACCGAGTGTGCCAAAAATTCTGACCGGCTGTATTTGACTTTGAAACAGCATTTCACAGCTGTCATCATCCTTATGGCATGAAGGGGAAATTTGCAGGTTAGTAACAGCACCAACTGCTGGTCAAAAATGTTTTAACATAAACAACTGAGACTGAGAACCATGCTGAAAGTGAAAGTTTAGTAGTGGATCAGTGTTTATAAACTCGTGTGAGCAGCAGAGAGAATCAGAGAGGAATGAACTCAGATGGTGAAGACACACAGAGCGCAGGTGAGCAATAACTCTGTCTGAACACGAAATAATTCCCTTTATATTTACCAATCCATGACGCGCTGCTGGAAAACCATCCATGCGTGCATGCTGTTTACGCAATTTGCAGATATTTTAAAAAGAGTATGAATATATAAAACGTTTTGTGCTCATTTTGACTGATACATGTTGCAGTGCTTTCCATAGAACTGGTTTTTGTTTTCAGTCAGTAAAGATAACGCAATGGAAAGATTTGCTCTTCGTGGCGTTTGTTTTTAGTCGCAGCTGTAGATTCAGCTGATATACGGGTGTTTCATTGCGTGCCCTCAGTGCTTTTTACTGTAAGAATATTTGGGGTTTCCTGGCTATATTTTTTCACCCATTATAGTCCCATCAACACATCTAAATTAAAGCACGAGTTGTTGTGTGAAACCTCGCGAAAATATGAGACATATTTAAGACTTTAAGCGTATTCTCAGGCTTGAGGTTAAGAAAAGTTTTTACTGTAATTAAGCCATAAGGTGCATGAAGCATTAAGGAATAGTTCATTCAAAAAATGATTCTTTATTCACCCTCATGTCATTTCAAACATCTTCAAATGATGTCAGCATTTTTTATTTTGGGTAAAATATTCCTAAAAGAACTGATTGAATCCAAGTAAAACACTTTTCTGCTGAGCTTTCAGTAATTCGTCCTCTGTGTCTGCTCTGTAATCTCTAGCACTTCCTTATTAGCCACAGTTATGTTTCATTTCTGAGGTAAATATCTGTAATTCTTTCTATTGCAGAATCAGAACAATGAATGCTGTAAATGTTGTGCAACTGCTCATTGTGGTTTGGACCTTCTCCGCTGTCTGTCAAGGTTATGATGATGGTAAGAGAATAAACTTTCCCTTAGAAAGTGTGTGTGAGAATGGCGAGTGACTAAATGTAAGATAAAGAGAGAAAAAAAACATTTGGTCAAATGTGCTTAATATGCAAAGCATAAATGAAAATGCACAATATTTTGTAGTAAATCTGAATTCTTTCTTGTTTAAAAAATATAGATATTTTCATTATTTTTCAGTTGCTGTATTATATGATGATATATATATTGTTATTTTTCAGATTTCAGTGTAAGCTGTGAGAATGTGACTGGATCTGTGGGGAATGAAGTAACTTTCATCTGCAGCATCTCTCTGCTGCTCACTGAATGCTGCATTACAAAGTATAAGTTTCAATACCCTGAGAGCTTTAATGACTCCGAAATCTGTTATCAAGTTTTTCCTGTGAACCCCTGTGAACAGAGAAACAGCTTCACATGCCGCTACACTCCAGCTACAGCAATGACAGAACAATTCAGATTCTTTGTGCAAACAAACTGTGGAATGAAAAGAAGAGGATTCGCTGTGGGCATAACAGGTATGGTATATAATACTGTTGTTTATAATTCAATGAGTGTTAGCTGTACATTTATTTTTAGTCTACTAACAGTGGTTTAAAATCTGTTAACAGAATCCATGAAACGTGAAATTGACACTGAAGCTCCCGGAAAGAAAGGTATTATATTCTATTATAATTATTGATTATTGAGCTCCCGATTACTTGGGAACAAAGAAAAATGCTCTGTGGTCTCTTGTCACATGATTTTAGAGAAGATCTTAAGAAGGAAACTGATGTTTGAACATTCTGTCAAGAAATCATGAACGGATTTTCTGATAGGCTGAAGTTGAGTTTATGATTGTCATAAAACATTTTAAACTCACCTTTCCAGAAGAACCTGTCAGGGACATATCAGAAACATCTGAACAGAAGAAAGAAGAAGGTCGTGGATATAAGATCGCCGTCATCGCTGCTGTTATAAGCTGTTTTATCATCGTCATAATGCCAGTCATTTACAAATTGACACAAAAACACACCAAACGGAACAGGACGTTTCTGAGTGTCAGACATGAAGACGACAACAGCAATCATCTAGAAAATGTGATATAATAGCATCGACTCAGCAGTACCAGACTAATTAACTAATTTGTTTGACTTTTCATACAGTGCTCATGAAAGACACTCCAGCAAACTTCTCTACTATCTGTTAAAATTTAAACTATACTGACCTGTATAACTCTGACTGCAAAACTCTGTTTCTGTTTTATATTGATTTCTGTGAAATAATGCTATATTATAGATCTGCTTGATCAGTGTATTTAGTGTTAATTTTCTGCACATGCAATTTCGTAATAGTGTGAACAGTAAGGTTTTGTACAGTGTGTTGTATTGATTTAACAAGTAAGGAACTCAATAAAGACTTGTGATACACTCTTAAAAATAAAGGTGCTTCAAAAGGTTCTTCAAGCGATGCCATAGAAGAACCATTTTTGGTTCCACAAAGAACCATTCAGTCAAAGGTTCTTTAAAGAACCATCTCTTTCTTACCTTTTTATAATCTGAAGAACCTTCTTTCGCCACAAAGAACCTTTTGTGAAACAGAAAGGTTCTTCAGATGTTAAAGGTTCTTTATGGAACCATTTAGACAAAAAGGTTCTTCTATGGCATCGTGAAGCACCTTTATTTTTAAGAGTGTAGGCTACTCTCTAAAGAATATCTGGAACATGTTTTTATCAGCACATAATGGGTCAGAACAGGAAACTGGGTGAAAAATAGCTGCACAGAGCTCATCTGTGCCTTTAGTTACTGAATGAGATTCCCTGGATCTTGAGATTCATTTTCTGAATTTCTGTACCGAGAAAAAGAAAGTAAAATGATCCCACACCTGTGAAAAACAAACAGTGTTCATCATGTACTTGGATACTTCCAATCCAGTGTGCAGCAGTCATTTGAGTCCACAACAAACAAGATGGATTATTCGCACAAGCAGCGCACATCACGAGCAGCAGCAAGGGTCCGTTTCACTCCATTTGGTTTTTGTTTTTTTGTTCTTAGGGGAAAAAAATACTGATATCAATGTTGGAGTCCTTCACATTCAACACACCAAATCACAATTATATGATGCCCAAACTACAACATTCACACATACGGTGGGATTCAGTACACTCTAAAAAATGCTGGGTTAAAAAGGGACAAACCCAGCTATTGGGTTGTTTTGACCCAGCACAGCAGTTGGGTTGTTTTGACTCAAAACAACCCAATAGCTGGGTTTGTCCCTTTTTAACCCAGCATTTTTTAGAGTGTAGGGTCACATCTGGAAATCTGTTATTCAAAGTCTAATTTCAAACTGAAAATAAACCAAATTGTATTTTTAATTATTATGAACAAGTCCTATGTTGCTAATGAAACCATTTTGAATTAAATTTGTTTATTTGTGGGAAATGGTAAAAGCCGTTCTCTGCTGAACTATCATGAATATAATGCAACTGTTGTGATGCATTCATCTACCAGCAGAGAGCAGGTCCTTTTGAAATCAGCTGACTTTGAACAATATGAATGTCATATATAGATCACATGATTTTTAGAAATTATATTATTGTGTCTTGTTCTGAGGTGAATATGCATCATTTTGTTGTTGATTGAGTGTCGTTTGATGACTCTTGGTGGAGGATTGCTGCTTGTTTGTTATTCTAAATGAAGATCAAACTGATATAATGCTATAAACTGAAAGTGAAGGAAACAATACACTGTTTTGTTCACTTTTTGTTTCTTTGAAGTTTCTTTATTCTTTCACTTTGCTCCTTGTCTTTCATATGTGGTTCACTTGTGAAATGTTCTGTACGGACCGTGTTTGCACAGCCTCTCTTTTTCTTCTATAATGAAACACGCCAAATTTCCCATGTGAATTTAATTATTGTATTTGAATAAAACGGCAGTAGTTAAATTCACTTCACATTAAGTTTAAATTTGGAAAAAGAAAGATTTAGCCTAATATTACAATCAATTAAAAATCTTTCATTTGACAATTAGTGATGATTCCCATTGTGTGAATTATATTAAACCACTTTTTTAAATGGTTAGCTATAGGTCATTTTCAGGGCGTTTACTTCATGCACTGCACTGGCGCCGCAGATTTGAGCTCAAACTGACTATGATTATCATACCTGTTAGATCATGCCTCCACGCCAGATAATTAAGATCCAGTCCCGGATGCCAGATCCTGTCCGAAAATGTCCATTTTGTCTGATAACAGAACAACTAATCAGCAAAACTGTCTAATAACCAAAACCTGTTAACAGCAAGTTTTGTCTGGTACCCAAAATAGCCAAAACTCGATTAACCATCTTTAATCAGCCAAGAAGTTGACTGTGAAAGAAAGTGATGATTATAATAAATGATTAAATGGAATAATAAAATGATTCAACTGAATAAATGAATGAAGAATAAATGAATATAAAAGAAAGTAAGTAAAACACAACACAAATGTGGTTGCTCTCTTGAAGCAACACACACAGTTTGCATTTGAGGATCCTTCATACTCGTACTATGATTTATCAGCCAACTGAGGACTGACTTGGACTGATTCTTTGTCGCATGACACAGAGAGTTTGAGCCCAGTGGAGATAAACAAAAGGAAAAAGGTAGGTGAGACACAGACAGATGTAATAAAAATTTCTACCAAATGCCAAAGCAATGTAAATGCATGGTTATTACAGTGAGAGCACCCTAGAGCAACATGGGAAACACCTCGCTCGAGGCTCAATGGTGGAGGCTTGTATTGTTTGTAATGTTGCATGTAACGATGGAAAAATTTTACACAAACCGCATTCATACGTTGACACATGGTTTAACGGCTCATTGTGCTTGTAAAGGTGATGCAATGCATTAAAAACTTGTTTACCTTTGCATTCTTTACCTTGTTTATTTTGCATTAATAAGCAGGTTCTCTCAGGTCACTGGTGCAAAATCGCTACAATGTTAATATATACTGTATATGACTTACTGTACAGGTCATGATTTGTCTATACAGATGGTCTATACCAGTGATGGGCAAACTTGGCCCTTCCAGGCCACTTTCCTGCAGAGATTTGATCCAACCCTGATCAAACTCACCTGCCTGTAGCTTTCTAGTAGTCTTGAAGACAATGATTAGCTGGTTCAGGTGTGTTTGATTAGAGTTGGAGCTAACCTGGAAGGGCCAAGTTTGCCCACCCCTGGTTTAGAGCATAAGAAAAAAATGGTAAAATAACATTTTTGAAAAATTATATTATATTCATATGTTATGCTATGTCCTCTGTAGAGGACACCAGGACTCAGTTTTTCTAAAAA
>NW_015630984.1:362739-379889 GCF_001515625.1 Sinocyclocheilus rhinocerous
ACTCGACCCTTCCAGGCCACTTTCCTGCAGAGATTTGATCCAACCCTGATCAAACTCACCTGCCTGTAGCTTTCTAGTAGTCTTGAAGACAATGATTAGCTGGTTCAGGTGTGTTTGATTAGAGTTGGAGCTAACCTGGAAGGGCCAAGTTTGCCCACCCCTGGTCTATACAGTTTGTGGAAGCGATTCTACTTTATGAAAACATGTCTTGTTTTCAACATCTTTATCAAAATAGGCTCAGATAATCTTTAGTTCACATATAAAAAAAAATTTTCACATAAAAAAAAATCATTTTTGATATTCAACACCATTCTCCAGAAACATTGTTCAGAGGGTTACCAGTGAAGTTAATGTGTAGATCTGGATGTATTTCTTATCTATTTATGTAATTCTGCAGGAAATCGTTAGATATTTTTTGTTAAAATATTAGTAGAAGTGATTTAGAAATAGAATGTTATTGGTTAAAGCATTTGTACATATCAATTATAGATCAATAATACGGACAAATTAAACTTCTGCAAATCTATGTGCAAAAATCTTTCACATTTATCATAACAAAATTAGGCCGTAAAAATATGTATTATCATATTTTTGAATTGTAAGAATTATTGTGTCATCTAACATTTATGTAATATGATAAGAAAATAAACAATGACACCTTAATTTCATTTTATCTGTTTGATTTTGACATGTTTTCAATGGCTGATGCTGATATTTTTATCTACAGACAGCAATGTACAAGACTGTCAATATACAGTACGCTTAAGATACATATTTACTGCAAACTGCACCCGTTTTGTTTTTTCTTTTGACTTCTTTTGGGGAGTTTGGGAAGTTACAGGGACAGACATTTGCCTCAGACTTTAACAACCCACACTGACTCTGATTATTTTATGCTCAGCCGAGCGTTTATACTTGAACTGCTTCTCTGTCATGTGACGCAGAGAGTTGGAGCCTAATGGGGTGATTGAATGGAAAAATGTTGGCAAGACACAGATGTACTTTTGCTACCAAAATTACAAAGCAATGATTCCAAAACTATCCTAAACGCATATTTAGAGGGAAAGTCATGACCCTAAAGCAACATGGAAACACCTCGCTCAAGGCTCAACGGTGGAGGCTTGTATTGTTCGATATGATGGACATTTTTTGCAAACTGCATTCATATTTTGACACGTGGTTTAACGACTCTGTGCATTTAGAGGTGATGCAATCCATTAACATTTTTACCTTTGATGAAGGAGAGATTTTGCAATGGCAGGTTGTCTCGTGGGTGGATAAGTGTTTATCCAATGAATTCAGTTTTCTTTATATACTGCTTTTAACAATGCATGTTGTTCATAAACAGCTTTACTAAAAAATGTGCCATTCAAAGAAATAAATGTGTTCAGGTAAATGAAAGATACAAAGCCGTCTTGACCCTTTGGAAGAGGGTCATGCGTATGACTAAATACAGCCAGTTAAGTCTAATATATTAATTTAGTTAAAGTTATTAAAAGTTCTTATATTAAGCCACTAAAACATTGTTGATTTTGATCCCTGTACAGAAGGTTAATTGGTATTCAAGGCCGTAACCATTTTTATTTTAAAATATGCACACATCAACTTTTTTTTCATAAGCCTAATATACTGAAGATGCAAAGCGGCAGAATGTTTCTTGTCAGGTCAAATTCAATTATGAATTACATGAAAAACATAGGCCAAGTAATCATATTTCTGTGAATGTGTGAGTCTTCCGATAACAAAGTGCAGAAAACTGTAAAACTATTAATGCTATAAACCAGTGTGTTTATAATTACAACATAACATTATAATAATATGACTACGTTTGTAATGTAAAGTAACAAAATTAGTTTTTGTGCAGCTAAAATAACTGGACGCGGATGACACCGGAAACTTCGCACATTCAAATGGCCCTGTCCGCGCTTACATTTTCAAATTTTTTTCTTTGATTTGATTGGTCTTCTTAATCATTTTTAAATTGACATCATTTTATTTTCATGACAGCAAAGAGCGTAGCATCTAGAATATCAAATGTAGCCATCATAATGTCTTCAGGAGACATATACTGTATATATATATACTGTATATCTCAGCAGCACACTAAATGCTGCATTATAAATTACATGTTTAAACACTCTGGGATACATAATGACTCAACAATCTGTAAACAAAATCCTCCTAATGACTCCTGTGAACAGACTGTATGTACTACTGTTGCTTGTAATTCAGTACATTTTTGGAAATGTACGTCTATTTTCATTTTTCTAACAGTAGTTTAACAGTAGTTTATCTGTTAACAGAACCCATTAAACCTGAGAAGGAAAAAAATGTTTAAAGCTGTTAACCATACAGTTATTGTATATTCCACTGTAATTATTGATTATCTTAGAACGTACTGCTCTTCGGTTTTGTCAGTATAATTAGAATGATGAAATTAATGAATGATTTTATTTTTTTAATGTTTAGGAATCTGAAAGGAAACTGATGATAGATTCCAAATAGCGACACAGATAGTGACACATCTTGAGATATTTATGAATATTGATATTGACATCCCGTGGTAACTATAGGATTTACACAAGCTTCAGTCTGGATCCAGAACACCTGAGAAGAGATGATGCCAACCCCTCAGAGGACCTCAGATGATGCCAAACCCTGAAACAACATACAGAACTACCACATTTTGCTATAAGTTTGATTGCATCATATAATAATTGCTGTTAATAGTGTTCATCGTCTGTTTGATTACGTCTTAAATTGATTTTTCCGTACATTTCTGCCATATGAACATTAACTGACAGTCACCACTGATAAGCTACCACTAAATATTGTAGAAACTTAATTTGCTGTAAAGTTGCTTTGCAATGATTTGTATCGTGAAAAGCGCTATACAAATAAACTTGAATTGAACTGAATTTATATTTGATCAGTTCGTGCACTCTATGGGAATCAAACCCATAACCTGTTGCTAACGCCATTGGCTACTGTTTGAGATACAGGAGTAACTGATGACAAACTGTAACTGATGAAAGCAAACAGCTGTCACGTGTCAAGTATTCAGAGTCAAGAAAATCACTCATTAAATATAAATAAGTTGTTCAGTCAAGAGCAGATTTTAGCAGAGTGATTTTTCCTTTGTTCTTTAATTACCATAAACACAAATTGACACAGACAGTAGCAGGTAAATAAAAAGTTGCTGTCACTTTAAGACCAAACGCACGGAAAACACGTATCAGATTTTCTTCCGACAGTTTATGTTCATTTAATAAAGTTTATTTTAACTCAGGTAAGACTGTGCTTACGCGGATACTCGCAAAAAGGGGCATTTTTCCTTTGACCAGGTTTAATATTGTATTTTGTGCGTTCAAGCGCAATAATGCTCAAAAGTGAGCTCTTTTCGTTGACACGCGCTGTCTGAGATGCTGTGTGGACGCTTTGGGTGTGCGCACACAGAAAACAGCAGCTTGAGTACCGAATTTAGTTATCTTTGGCATCTTCTTGCGCTTGAACGGTTTAAAATCGTTTGGATGCTTGAAAACATGCATGTGATTAATTTCCGTGGCAAGCCAAATGCATTAAGAAGCACTGCTTCTTTAAGCTTCACTGAAATTAATTCGCTTAGTTTCAAGTGAACGCTCAAAATACATTATTTGGGTAACACTTTACACTAATTAACTAACACTTTAATACACTTTAATACATTAACATTAACTAATGGAACCTTATTGCAAAATGTTACAATTATTTGTTATTAAAGCATATATGTTCACAAAAACACTTAAACAGAAAAGCAAGCAGGTGCATGATTAGGCATGGCAGCCAATACAAATAATTAACCGTTTCCTTACATAAATCCTGCGTTTGGACCTGCAGGCTCAGTTGCAGAATCACATCACTTTGTGCTTCTGAAATTATAGGCTATTATATTTTTCTATATAGTGTAATAGTTAGCTATCTCTGTGTCGTACGTGGCCGCTTGTCAATTATGAAAAACACAAGTTTTATTTAAATTCTGAATGTATTATCGTATACAGCATGCAAAGAGCGCTCCCTTTAAATTTATTAAAAACTGTCACTCATTCATCACGATCTCACAAAGTTCCCTTTCAACCAATGAATGCGACCACACAATGAAACTTATCTGAATGAAGTTACAAGCAAGAACTCAGCACTGGACAAAAAGAGGTGAGTGCGTGGATTCCAACCTAAACACATCTGATTGGCCATTGCGTTGTAGAAATCAACAAACATGTCTGTGATTGGCTACTTTGTTCCCTTCTGCGAAAATGCACTGTAAAATCATTTGACGCTTTCCAAAGTAGAAGGGCAGATACACTGGATTGTTTGCCAAATCTATATGTTATTATTACGAAGAAAACAAATCGTAGACCAGGAGTTATGGGAGTTAGACTATTATACACGCAAAACTAAAGTCCGGCCGTCCCCCTTAGACCTGGGTGTGGGGATTTGGGGGGTTCACAGGGATCCCACTCTGGTGCAGGGCCTGTGCATGAGCCATTTTGAAAGTGAAAGTAGGCTCTATTTATGCGCTCGCGCAGCAGAGAGAGTCAGAGTGGAAGGAACTCAAACGGTGAAGACGCAGAGCGCGGGTGAGCAATAACTCTCTCTGAATGGGAAATTATCTCCTTTAATATAATAATTAACCAACTACGGGCAAATCTTCAAGTAGGCTTACATTCATTACACATTTTGCAGATATTTCAAAATGCATATGAATATAGAATTCTTTTTGATTTTGTCTGATCAGTGTTGCAGTGTTTTTTTTTTACAGAATTATTTGTTTTTGCGTTCTGCCAGTGAAGATAATGCAACAGAAAAAAAAAAATCATGTTAAGTTTCTGTCGCGGCGCTGTAGATTCAGCTGATATATTTGTAATGAACGGACGTGTTTCATTGTGTGCTCTCAGTGCTGTAACAAATCTTGTGGTTTCGCGTTTGTATTTTGCACTCACGAGTTCCTTCAGCGCCTCCAAATTAAAGCATGATTTATTATGTTGGGTGAAACCTTTCAAATTATTTAAGTGTGATATACTGAAGAAGTAAAGCATATTCTCTGACTTGAAGTAACATTTTTTAACTGTGTAATTATTATATTAGGTCTATGTATTAGATCAAATAGGCTGTAAGTTATGTAAAGATGCATTAGAAGATGTAGGTGTTTCTTGGAAGCATAAAGGAATAGTTGACGGGGGAAAATGAAATTCTATCATGATTTAATCACCCTTTATGATATAATCACCCTTGAGTTATTTTTAAATACTTTAACACCATAAAAGTAGTCTATATGGCTTTTTTTTTTTTTTTTTTTTAATATAAAACTGATTTAAATCCATAAGTATCTGTGTACATAAGAATGAAGTGAAATTAGTGTTCAAATCCCTAGTGCTTAAATTTTGCGTTTGTCTGAGTTGCAGTAGACCCGGATAGACCCCGACCTAGAACTGATTTAATCTAAGTAAACTTTTGCTGATAAGTGCTGACATTTGTGCTGAGCTTTCAGTAAATTGTCCTCTGGTCTCTATCTAATCTCTTGTACTTTCTTATTAGTCCTATATATGTTTCATTTCTGATGCAAATTTCTGTCATTATTTCTACTGCAGAATCACAACCATGAATGCTGTAAATGCTGTGCAACTGTTCATTCTGGTTTGGACCTTTACTGCTGTCTGTCAAGCTGATGATGGTAAGAGAATAGACTTTTCCGTAGAAAGTGTGAGAGAATTTAGAGGAGGGACTAAATCTGAGATGATGAAAACATGGTCAAATCTGATTCATAGATAAACAAAACCTGTGGCTCTTTAAAATACCCAGTGTAAGAGCTTTTGACTCTTAGTCTGATTCAAAAGACAGATTTACTGTTTGAATAGTTTACACAATAGGAAGTGAAATCCATTATGGTCAGAGATCATTACATTTTTTTTCTGCCTATTAATGTGCTCTTTTACGTAAAACAATGTGTTCATACAGATAAGTGCAAAATCACATTTTCAATCATGACTACAGGATCTTGTGCTGCACTGATTACATCTGATGCGCATCTGAAACAGTCAGGATGAGGCTGCATGCAGAGATTGCTGTATTATTCTGCTTTTAGAAACTAAGTAGTGTATATATACTGAAGTTACAATTCATAATAAATAATAAAATATCTGACTTTCCCACAGTTAGATCAAATTCTAAATCTAACGTACAAAATACATAATGCAGTGATTTTATTTATGAATAGGTTCTCTAATGAAAGACTGGATTGTGTGACTGACATGGACACAGACATATGTTAAAATCAGATTTTCATGAGATGTCAAAAAATAACATTTTTTATTGTTAAGTTGCTGTACTATACAATATGCATTGTTATTTTTCAGATTTCATTGTAAGCTGTGATGATGTGACTGGATCTGTGGGGAAAGAAGTAAATCTCACCTGCAGCGTCTCTCTGCTGCTCACTGAATGCATTAAAATTTATAAGTTTCAATACCCTGATATCAATAATGGCACAAAAATCTGTAAACAAGTGCTTCCTGTGAAGTCCTGTGAACAGAGAAACAATGTCACATGCCGCTACACTCCACCTTCAGCAATGAGAGAACAATTCAGATTCTTCATGCAAACAAATTGTGGAACGAGAAGCATAAATTTCACTGTGGGCATAGCAGGTACTGCATGTTGTTTATAATGCAATAAATGTTTGCAATTTTTTGCCATGTTTATGGCCTAATTGTTGCCTGATCATGGTTTCTAAATAGTAACGCAGCTCTCAAGATATTTCAATCAGAGTTATTTTTAGAGATATGTGAAATCAGTTTTAATCAGATCAGAAGTGTCTGCATTCTGATAGGCCAAAGATGAGTTTATTATTTAAACAGTAATTAAAACAGTTTAATTGCTTTTTTCCTAGCTCCAAGAAAAGCTGAGGATCCTCAATCTAAGTATGCTATCATTGCTGTGGGCTGCATCATCCTCATCATCATCATAGTAACAATCATTTGCAAAACGAAACCAAATTTCACCAAACCTTGTGGATTCCAGAAGAAGATGTTTCTGTGCATCAAACATGATGAAGACAACAACATTCCTCCAGAAGATGTGATATAATGGCATTGACTCAGAAGTACGAAACGAATGAGTTTTGTTTGACTTTTCATGTGGTGCTTATGAAACACACAAGCTTTATTTGAACTCCACTAACCTACATGCTCTACTATCTGTTATATCTCAAACTACTGAGTAGATAACTCTGGCTGTAGGTTTTAAAACTCTTGTTTCGGTTTTATATTAATTTCTGTGAAATAACAGCATATTATTGATCTGTTTGATCAGTGTATATTTGTACAAGTGACTTTAATTAACTTTTTGAACTTTAAGAGGAAACAGTGAAACTCAAACTGTGTTTAGTTTTGCTCTTTTTTTCTGACTTTCAAGGAATGTGTAATGAATGTCAGTTTTATATTTTGTACAGTCAATGTTAATATGACTTAAGTTTGGAGTGTGGTTTTGTACAGTTTCTTTTTTTAATTTTTTTAAAAGAACATTGAAATGAATAAAGACTTGTGATACTCTCTAAAGTTGAATATCTGCATCCTCTGTTTATGGGTAAGTTATACCAGTTAAACTAGTAAAGTGGGTACAAAGAGCTGATTATTTATTTGTGTAAGACATGTTGCATGAATTTATTCTGCTATAAATTATAATTTGTCAACCTTGAGATTAGTTTTCTGAAATTTTAGGAATAAATCATATTCATGCATTTGGCAGACACTTTTATTCAAAGCAACTTACATTGCATTCAAGGTTTATATTTGATCAGTTCGTGCACTCTATGGGAATCAAACCCATAACCTGTTGGTAACGCCATTGTCTGCTGTTTGAGATACAGGAGTAACTGCCTGAGAAATACCAACTGTTCCGGGAAAGAGAACAAGATTATCCTGTCTAAGCAAACAGCTGTCACTTGTCAAGCATTCAGAGTCAAGAAAATCACTCATTCCATCACTTAAAGGGGTCATCGGATGCCCATTTTCCACAAGTTGATATGATTCTTTAGGGTCTTAATGAAAAGTATATAACATACTTTGGTTAAAATTTCTCAATGGTAGTGTAAAAAACACCCTTTTTACCCTGTCAAAATCAGCTCTGTTTTCAGCACACCGTTCTAGTCTGTGTTGCTTTAAATGCTAATGAGCTCTGCTGACCCCGCCCCTCTCTTCCGTGGGATGACGAGTAGACTGTAAACTTCAGCCGCTAAACTTGCTAACTAGCACATATTAGGAAAGGCAATTTACAAAGATTCATTAAAAAAAAAACCTTATACTCACTTCTTCTGTAGATGAAGCTGGAGAATGAATCGGAGACATTCTTGTCTTCCCCTGCACCGGAGTCGACACAATGACGGACAGCTCTCAGCTCACTCAGGGTGGGTCTTAAGGTAAGACTGACTTGTCAATCAACTATCGTGGGAGGAACTTTTTTTTTTTACTGTGTAATTATTATATTATGTATTAGATCAATAGGCTAAAAATCGAAGATGCATTAGAAGATGTTGGTGTTTCTTGGATGCATTAAGGAATAGTTCACGAATAAAAAAAAAAGAAAATAATTTCTGTCATCATTTCATCACCCTTGGATAATTTTAAATAGCCTACTTTATCACCTTAAAAGTAGTCTATTTGTATAAGGTCCACCCAATTGGCCCAACGAAGGTATCCAATGGCTGAAGGTTTCCTGCAAGTTCGCTCTTTTCGGTGTGCAAGTTGAAAGTAATTTAATTTCATTTAAATTCTAATCTGACTTCATTTTATTATGACCTCGAATTTAGATTAAAATGCAGATTGGTTGTTTGTCCATTTGTAATTCTTCTTCTTCTGACATTTGATTATTCTTGTGAACTCTTTATATTTACTCGTTCATTAGAGTGTCTCGTGTCGGACCTCACGATCACAAACTCTTTAGTCAGAGGTAAGGACTATTATTTAATAGATGTCCTATGCTTGTCTTTCTTTAAATAGTGGTTCTGTTTAGCCCCCTACTGTCACCGTAACAACTTAGTTAAAGCTCAAACAATAATCAGAGGTTATGTCTAGCACTATATGCTAATACTTCAATAGTGTTTTTATCTAGCCCCCTGTATCTAACTATATAACAACTTGAATAAAGCTGAGACAATAACCATGACTAGTACTATGAAGTATGCCGAGCCATGCTTAGTACTCCAATAGTATTTTGTCTAACCCCCCATAGTTAATACAACTAGATAACAACTTAACTAAAGTTAAGCAGTTAGTCAGAAATCTAGAGTCTCACCTGATGCTCCATCTAACCTGGGATCTAGTATGTACTTAACCCTGGATGCAGATTTGCGGAAACATACACCTTTAATCTACTTGAGAAAATAATTTCAGAGTAAGTCAGAATAAAATCAAATGTAACAATTTATTCGGAATCTCGGAACAGCCTGATTTGAGAAAGGGGATTTTGAAATAGGGATTTTTATCATTATAGGATGGATCACACACTTCCAACACACATTTATGTTCAAACAACAACAAAAGTGAATTTTGCATCCGATGACCCCTTTAAAAAAACAAGACTCAGATGAAAGGGCCACCATAGAGTGTGTTGTATGGCAACAGGTGTAAAAATGGCAGATGAACCACTGACTGATTTCACAACAGAAATAATGACAACTTAATTTCATTTTAATTGTAAATGTACAATAAAATTAAATGTTCCAATGAAGTTACGGTAGGAAATGTATTGCTAATGTGGGGTAATGTGAAGTAATCAGCAATCATAGGATTTATTCATGCTTTTTTATGCCAGGTTGGAGTTATACACTGATTTTTGTACTTAACCCTGGATGCAGATTTGCGGAAACATACACCTTTAATCTACTTGAGAAAATAATTTCAGAGTAAGTCAGAATAAAATCAAATGTAACAATTTATTATCAGTCAGGTAAATATGCATTATGCCAATTACATAGTCAATTCAGAGATATCAAATTAAATCAAATCAATGCAAAGACATCAAATTCTCAAAGATAAATCTAAGAGTAAAAGATGCATACCTGACATTCAGAAAAATACATAGTATGAAGTGAATAGACACTCCACACTATGGGCTCACCTGGCTACAAAATCACCCCAATCTTCTTGCAACATTCACTTAAGTACTCAGACCAAGACAAACATCCTCCAAATGGAGACAAGAACTTACAATTGGAATTTACATGGATCAAAATATCTCTAAACTCTTAGGATCTGTATTACCTTTTAGCCTACTTCTTGTAAGACCATTGTACCAGTCGCACAGAGACGATTCAAATGATACCTATCATGATTGTGAATATCACTTGCATTCATGTAGAACATTATATTTTGCTATTGACCATTCTGAGTGAGATGAGTGAAGGGAAGGACGTGGATGAAAAGTATAGGTGAGAAAGGAGTTTTCCTGCATCTTCTCTCAGTGAGATGTTGAAATGGATATGTTAATACACTGTGTATTGTCCGTATCACATAAGATCAAAGTATCTGAGGTTCTTTAAATCTTACAATATGACTTGTTCGTTTAAAAAAAAAAAAACATTCAGAACTAACTTAATCCAGGTAAAACTTTGGTTTTAATTGTTGACATTTCTGATGAGCATTCAGTAAATCTTCCTCTTCCTTTAAAGTGTCTATCTACTCTCTTATCTCTAGTACTAATTTATTAGTCCTAAGTTTCATTATGATGCAAATTTCGGTCATTATTTCTACTGCAGAATCACAACCATGAATGCTGTAAATGCTGTGCAACTGTTCATTCTGGTTTGGACCTTTACTGCTGTCTGTCAAGCTGATGATGGTAAGAAAATAGACTTTTCCATAGAAAGTGTGAGAGAATTTAGAGGAGGGACTAAATCTGAGATGATGAAACATGGTCAAATCTGATTCATAGATAAACAAAACCTGTGGCTCTTTAAAATACCCAGTGTAAGAGCTTTTGACTCTTAGTCTGATTCAAAAGACAGATTTACTGTTTGAATAGTTTACACAATAGGAAGTGAAATCCATTATGGTCAGAGAGCAGTAAAAAAAAATTCTGCCCATTAATGTGCTCTTTTACGTAAAACAATATGTTCATACAGATAAGTGCAAAATCACATTTTCAATCATGACTACAGGATCTTGTGCTGCACTGATTACATCTGATGCACATGATTAAAAGAAAGATTCAGGATGAGGCTGCATGCAGAGATTGCTGTATTATTCTGCTTTTAGAAACTAAGTAATGTATATATACTGAAGTTACGATTCATAATAAATAATACAATATCTGACTTTCCCATGGCTAGATCAAATTCTAAATCTAACGTACAAAATACATAATGCAGTGATTTTATTTATGAATAGGTTCTCTAATGAAAAACTGTATATTTATTGTATGACTGTCATGGACACATGGAATATCAGATTTTCATGAGATGTCAAAAAACAACATCTTTTTTTATTGTTCAGTTACTGTATTATATGATTTATATTGTTATTTTTCAGATGTCATTGTAAGCTGTCAGAATGTGACTGGTTCTGTGGGGAAAGAAGTAACTCTCACCTGCAGCGTCTCTCTGCAGTGCACTGAATACTGCATTAAAAATTATAAGTTTCAATACCCTGAGAGCTTTAATGACTCCGTAATCTGTCATCAAGACTTTCCTAATGACCCCTGTGAACAGAGGAACAGCTTCACATGCAGCTACACTCCAACTACAGCAATGACAGAACAATTCACATTCTTTGTGCAAACAAACTGTGGAATGAAAAGAGCAGGATTCACTGTGGACACATCAGGTACTGCATACTGTAACATTTTTGCTTATAATTTAGTAAATCTTTGCAAATGTACATTTATGTTCAATCTACTAACAGTGGTTTAAAACCTGTTAACAAAGACCATTAAACCTGAAAATAATAGTAAAACTCTTGGTAAGAAAGTTATTATAATTTAACACAACTATTTATTATTTCTTCAGTTTCCTCAGGACGTATGAACCCAGAAAACCCATCAGGATCCTCTCCACCTGAGACAGCAGCAGGAGTCAAGGATACTGTCATCACTGTGCTTGTGAGTGGTTTCATCCTCATCCTCATCCTCATCATCATGATGGCGATCATTTGCAATACAAAACCAAACTCTACCAAACTTTGTAGATTCCAGAACTGGATGTTTTTGAGTGTCAGACATGATGAGGACAACGATCGTCCAGAAAATGAGATATAATAGCATTGAATTTTGTTTGACTTTTCATGTGGTGCTCATGAAACACACAAGCTTTATTTGAACTCCACTAAACTTTCAATTCAATTCAAGTTTATTTGTACAGCGCTTTTTACGATACAAATCGTTGCAAAGCAACTTTACAGCAAATTAAGTTTCTACAATATTTAGTGGTAGCTTATCAGTGGTGACTGTCAGTTAATGTACATATGGCAGAAATGTACGGAAAAATCAATTAAAGATGTAATCAAACAGACGATGAACACTATTAACAGCAATTATTATATGATGCAGTCAAACTACATGCTCTACCATCTTATATCTCAAACTACTGAATATATAACTCTGGCTGTAGGTTTTAAAACTCTTGTTTCTGTTTTATATTGATTTCTGTGAAATAACAGCATATTATTGATCTGTTTGATCAGTGTATATGACTTTAATGAACTCAAACCTTTGTGAACTTTAAGAGGAAACACAGCTAAACTCAAACTGTGTTTTTTTCTGACTTTCAAGGAATGTATAATATGAATGTCATTTTTATATATTATATAATAGTGTGAACGGTGTGGTTTTGTACAGTATCTTATTTTTTAAAAAGGACACTGAAATGAATAAAGACTTGTGATACTCTCTAAAGATGAATATCTGGATCCTCTGTTTATGGGTGAGTTCTACCAGATAAACTAGTAAAATGGGTGAAGAGTACAAAGAGCAGATCTGTATGTATGCATTATTTATTTGTGTAAGACAAGTTACAAGTTATTATCTTATTCTGAAGGAAATCTTTAGATATTTGGGGTTATAAGGTTTTTTTTTTTTAATAAAAGAGATTTGGAGGGTAGAATGATTTTAGTGTAATCCTGTACAGTTTAAATCAACCTTGAGATCAGTTTTCTGAAATACAGTGAACTTACATTGCATTCAAGGTTTATATTTGATCAGTTCATGCACTCTATGGGAATCAAACCCATAACCTGTTGCTAACGCCATTGGCTACTGTTTGAGATACAGGAGTAACTGCCTGAGAAATACCAACTGTTCCGGGAAAGAGAACAAGATGATCCTACAGCTGATGAAAGCAAACAGCTGTCACGTGTCGAGCATTCAGAGCCAAGAAAATCACTCATTCCATCAATAGCAGTCAGATGAGACCACAAAAAACCACCACCAGTGTAAACATGGCAGATGAACCACGGACTGATTTCACAACAGAAGCAAAGAGATCTTAATTTCATTTTATTGCAAATGTTTATTGTGCATTTACTGATCAATATTAGTTTTTCAGCACCTGCTAATTAATATCTGCAAGGTGGCTGATGCAAACATTAATAATATAAGTTCATAATGACAAAAGATATAAAAACAAAATCCAATTTTTACTCCATATTTACTGAAAATATAGGCCTACCATATAAACAAAATAAAAACAAAACAATACACATAAATATTATATGGAAAAAATAAATATATTGGACACAAATTAAGTCTATTTAAATAAATAATAAAATAAAATAATTGTATAATAAAATAAGTTCATTGTTGATTCAGTAACTGTGTAATGAGCTTTATTTTTAGTTTTTCAGATCTAGCTTCATTTCTTTCATTCCTCTGAACTGCTGCAGAGCTTCTGTTTCCTCTTTCCAGGGATGTTTCCTAATTTCATCATTAGCCATTCACGCAACAACAATCAAACTAATGACAGAGTACTGACAGATTTAGGTGTGGTGCGTGGGCTGGAGAAACCATGATGATATACGTGAGTGAAATGAATCATATTTATTATCATACAGTTTTTATGTGTCAACATTACATCAAATAAAAATGTACTACCATTTGCATTTTTATTTAAGCAACTGAGAAGGCGACTGCATTTTCTGCAGAATGTGTAATAAATGAGTCTTTATGGTGTTTTCATGCTGTTTGTTCTGATTCACTATGAACTGTGCAGATGTTGAGGATTTCTCAAAAATGTCCTGTTGTTTCAGGGCAAAATTAATAGCAGAACTTTCACTTTTGATTGAACTGTTTTGATGTTTTAAAGTGTTGCAGGTTTTGCACTTCACTTCTGGCTCACCTGCTTATAAATCATAAATCATGTTGTGGAGTGCAGAGAGAATCTCTCCAAATTGCAGAACCTGCTTTGATTTGGAAAATGCAAGTCAAAGATTAGCAGTTTAAGTGTATGTCCTTGTGTCACACATAAAGAAATCAGTGTGGAGTAAAACATGCTCAAGGCAAAGACATGCATATCCGGTAAGTGCACAATAATTCTCTTATATTAAACATTAACCATTGAACATGACAGTAACCTTTATTACATACACTAATCCTTAACCACTTCCAATAAACACCTGATTTTAACCTTTGTGACTTAAACACATGCATTAGGAGATAAAATGTATTTTTTTATGTACTAATAAATCCATATTATTCTTGCAGTAGTTGCAGTTCATATACTGAAAATGCTTTAAAACTGTAAAAATGAACACAGTGCATTGTTGTATGTGAAATGCCATTAAAATATTTAAATGAGCTAATGGCAGACCTCAGCAGTAGATCAACAAGAGCAGAATGGCAGAAAACTGAAACCATATGTAAATCTTATGCAATATTGAGCACTTCCACTAGTCTGAGGCTAAAGATGCTGTGTGTGTTTTGTGGCATATCATTGACAGCTCAGTTAAAACATGAAGTTAAAATAAAAACAACAGTTTTATCATTGTTTGAGTTCGTATCAAACCAGCAGTTTCGTCATTTTGTATTAGTTTTTGGTAGAATAGCGTAGTTATGATCACATCTGATTATTATCTTTAAAAAAACACTGAATGCCGCGTTGTCTGTTTGCTTTTGCATAAGTACTTTCAGTCATGTCTCTTGTCATGCTTGTCATCAGTTTCTGTCAGCTGTGCATGAGAATCAACTAGCTAGTGCAATGCTAGCAATAATGCAAGCACTGTTCCCAAACCTAGAGGTTAGCAGCTTCCTAATCAAAAAATAAGCGACCAATTTAAAGGGGTGGTTGACTGGGTTTTTTCTAGGCTTGATTGTGTTTATGGGGTGCAGTCTAACATGTGTTCATGCTTCTGTACACAGGCAGAAACTTCGAATACCATTTGATTTGAATAGATTTTGTTAAGCAAGATATACAATAAATGTAAATATACTTTTCAATTCTATTTTTTTTTATTTTATAAATATATTCAATATTTTTTCATTATTGAATTAATTACATTTAAAATCAATCAGTATTTTCCTAGCTTTGTTTTTATTTTATTATTATTATTTCTTTTAATTATTTCTTTTATTTTATTTCTTTTTTGTTTTTGTTTGAATCTCTTTATTCAGTATTCAGTATTCAGTATTTAACTTTTTAATCCAGTCTAATGAATCTATAGAAACTACGGATCCAAGGCACTTCTTCCAGTTCCAAAATGTTAAAAAGCCTTTATTCAAACATGGCTCACTCTAGAAACATAATATAATGAATATTAGACTTCAGATTGTTTCAACTCTGTTCAGTGCTGTTCTTGTGGTCAGCGCATTATTGTCTTCATGCCTTTTAAATTAAATTAAGATGTTTAAGTATTATTGTCATTCTTATGTTGCAGAAGCAAAACCATGGACGTTGTAAATGCTGTGAAAATGATCATACTGTTTTGGGCATATGCATTTGTCTGTGAAGCCAGTGATGGTAAGAAAATGTTTTGGAAAGGTTTAGATTGGGAGCACTTTCTCAAAAATATTGTTTCTGCTGGACTGCAAGCTGCTCCAATTAGAGCTGGCGACAGACAGTGACATGTTTTTTGGCAGGACCGCTTTTTCCCAGTGCCCAGTGGAAAATTTATTTTACAGTCAAAAGTGTGTACTTTTTCCTCACCAAAAGAGTACATTGATGTGACTGGAACTGTGCATGAAGAATTAACTCTCACTTGCAGCATCTTGTTGAACTGCAGTAAGGAAGATGATCACTGCTGCATTAAATCCTACATGTTTAAGGATAACGCCACAATAATCTACAAAAAGGAGTTTCCTAACGAGACCTGTGTAAGAGAGATCAACGCCACATGTGTTTACAATCCAACTGCAATCACGACTGTAAAATTTAAATTATTTTTCCAAGCAAACTGTGACAGGAAAACAACTGAATTTGTTGTTAACATAACAGGTAAGCTACAGTCTGAACATACAAGGTGCTGGTATTTATTATGCATCAAATTATTTCAATATACTTTGGACACACTTGATTGAATGCATGTTTTGAGTTAAAGGGGTCCTATTATGCTTTTTCACTTTTTGAATTTTAGTCAGTGTGTAGTGTGTATGTTTGGGCATAAAATAGATATTCAAACGTACAAATCTCAAAGTCCACTCCAAAGGGAGATATTTAGTTTTTTAAAAATCCCTTTTCAAGAACTACAACGAACGGCTCGTTTGGACTACAGCGTTTGTTTTCCGGGTTTTGTGATGTCACAAAGCGGCCCACTAGAATATCATTAAAATAATTCAAACAGTTGGGGGGTGGGGACGGGCGAGGTCATGGTTAGAAGAAGAAGTGCTGCTGTAGCCTCAAGTTTTCGCAAGTTATTACACATGCACCTGATTAATTATGTATGTAAATATTTATGTTACACTTATGAAAACGTTTTTATAATAAATCGCTGACAGTACAATACTGGACAATGATGTAATCTGCAGAATTTACACTTCAGTTATGAGACTACAGTGTTTCCTATACATTGAGTGCGGGTGTTTTTATATTACTGTATTTCTGAAGGAAACCGACTGTCTTCAAAAAATTGGATGTCATTTTCATTTAATCTTGCATGTAATGGCTGATAAAGCAGTGTTTTTTTGAGTGGAGTGCTGCT
>NW_015630984.1:380215-396062 GCF_001515625.1 Sinocyclocheilus rhinocerous
TATTCTCTGGGTCTGAATCCGGCTCAAATTGATATGGCAATATTGACGCCATCCTTAACTATACCGGAGCAGACGGAACTTGCTGCTTTGGCAAGGGGCGGGGCAGTACTGAAACACCGTCTAAGCTGTTCGCCAATCACAACGCACTGGGACAGCTAACCAATCACATCACATTTCGTTTTTCATCAAACCCGGAACTAATCGAACCGTTTGTGCCAGGCTGGGGAGAAAGGTATTGTAATAATGTAAATTATGTAAAAATAGTACGTTTTTCAAACCACCAAGCAGAGCATGTTCTAGTACACCCCCAAAACAAAATCAAGACATTGTAAAAGAGCATAATAGGACCCCTTTAAATGCTTCCAATTTGTTTTGTTTTGTTGACCTCATGATCTTTGAAAATCTGTTTACAGAGTCTGGTGGAGATAAAACTGTCACTATGGACACTGTTAAGAAAGGTATTGCTTATCATATTCACATTCTATCATTTTACTATTGTTTACTGTTACAGATTGCTTACAGGAACATATGAAGCTGCTCTTCAACCTCTTGTCACCATATTTGTTAACTCCATATCATAAATCATAAATGACTTCATGAGTCAAAGTACATAGATCATGATATTAATAGACATATTCTATCTAATCTGTAGCAGAAATATACAGTAAAAAATTAATATATGAGTCTGGTGTTCTTTTTATGATTTCAACCATGTCATAACAGAGTCTGAATTCACTGATAGATATTACAGATTCTTTTTTATTTATTTTCTCATCAAAGGTGAAGCAAAGCTGACTACATCTGAGGTCACTGTCACTGTCGGCGCCATAATCGTCTTCATCGTCATAATGTTAATCATTTACAGGAAGTACAATCCCACAAAGTTTTGTCAATCCCAGAAGGACTATAAAACAGCTGATTCTGCCACAAAAGATGATTAGAATAGTAAATAGTCAGAAAGAGCATCTAAACAACACCGCCGGACTGTGTAGTAGTTGTGGTTTCACATCCAGTGCAGGTCACGAGGCTTTGAACACGTTTATTGTTGCAAAGGTACAAGCTATCACTGAGGCGGTACCTTATTTACACCTACTTGTTGCATATTAGTAGCTTACATATTAATACCTAAAGTGTGCGTATTAGTACTTAATTGGTACATATTATCACCTTTTGAAAGGTTACCATACCGCTACATTGACAGCTTTCGTACCTTTTTTCTGAGTGTGTAAACAAACTCTTGTATTGACAGACCTTTTTTTTTTTTTTTTTTTTTTTTTTTCTTTTTTTTAAAGTGTTGCACAGACTTAGACAGAGGTTTGGAATGACAATTCTTTTGAAACACTATGAAAAACATACAAATCTAAGTACAAAACCTACTAAAAGTAAACTACACGTTGCCTGCACGTTGTTTCTGATGATCGTTCTTCAGAAGTCGTCATGCTCTGGAAAGCGATGTGTAGTGATATATAGCGCTGGCAGTGCATGACATCTGGGCTTGTAGGTGTTTCTGAGAGTCGGTCTGTCCCGCTCAACCCCGAGGGCTGCTAAGGGCGGGAATAGAGCCGGTTCATTTGAGGTTATTATGATTCGCTTTATGCCAGATGATAGACAGCACCTGCCTCCCAGCTGTGCTGTACTGGCCAGAGAGTCATAGAGTTGATATTTTACTATTGTTTACTGTTACAGATTGCTTACAGGAACATATGAAGCTGCTCTTCAACCTCTTGTCACCATATTTGTTAACTCCATATCATAAATCATAAATGACTTCATGAGTCAAAGTACATAGATCATGATATTAATAGACATATTCTATCTAATCTGTAGCAGAAATATACAGTAAAAAATTAATATATGAGTCTGGTGTTCTTTTTATGATTTCAACCATGTCATAACAGAGTCTGAATTCACTGATAGATATTACAGATTCTTTTTTATTTATTTTCTCATCAAAGGTGAAGCAAAGCTGACTACATCTGAGGTCACTGTCACTGTCGGCGCCATAATCGTCTTCATCGTCATAATGTTAATCATTTACAGGAAGTACAATCCCACAAAGTTTTGTCAATCCCAGAAGGACTATAAAACAGCTGATTCTGCCACAAAAGATGATTAGAATAGTAAATAGTCAGAAAGAGCATCTAAACAACACCGCCGGACTGTGTAGTAGTTGTGGTTTCACATCCAGTGCAGGTCACGAGGCTTTGAACACGTTTATTGTTGCAAAGGTACAAGCTATCACTGAGGCGGTACCTTATTTACACCTACTTGTTGCATATTAGTAGCTTACATATTAATACCTAAAGTGTGCGTATTAGTACTTAATTGGTACATATTATCACCTTTTGAAAGGTTACCATACCGCTACATTGACAGCTTTCGTACCTTTTTTCTGAGTGTGTAAACAAACTCTTGTATTGACAGCCCTTTTTTTTTTTTTTTTTTTTTCATTTTCTGTATCTTCAAACTATTTTTGTACACATGATGTTATTCTGTTTGTCAGTTTTTCAAATAATATTAAAGACTTTCACACTCTGTAAAGATGAATGTTTGGCAACTTTTTTATCATCTGGTTTGATGCAGAATATTTGCATATTTTATTAATTTTAAAGGTGCAGGATGTAATATTGACAGCTAGTGGTTGAACTGGGTACAGTAGTCCCAATTCAAAATATTGGCGAGAGTCGTTTCTCCTGGCCCCTCCTGTTCAGACTCGATTCTCACGCGGGTTGTAAGTTGCACTGTAAGTTGATGAGTTGATTTACTGTATTTTAATGTTCCTCTGGTCATAGAGCATTTTAGATGGATGCCGAGGTCGGGTAGAATCTGCGATCTTTGACCCAGTTCGTTTGCTGGATTCCTTGACTGCAATACGCTGTGTTTTCCGCCAACTGGCAACCCGGGGTGTCGAAATCCTATTGTGTAAATTGACAGTGGGCGGAGTCACACAGACCAAAACAAAAACAGACAATCTGACACAGAACGCGCTTTTGAAATTAGATTAAATGGCTGTAGCCTTGTTTATCTGAGAAATAAATATGTGAACCTGGCATGTTTACTAAATATGTGCAAGCATATTATTGTATTTTTATGCTTTAGCACAAAATAATTACATACAGCACATTTAAAACACATAAAATGATGTCAATAATTTATTAATTACAAAGACTCCAAGTCTTCTGGGCCAAACAACTGCTTTGTGTGAAAAACAGACCCAAAATGAATGATGTTAGTGCCTGCGTTCACAGAAAGAGTTTCCACAATTAAAAAATAATTGAATGAAATATAAGTAAAATACAACATATTTAAAATATTTACAATTTAATATAATTTATCATATGTTTTAAAGACTTCAAAAGACTTGAATGCAATTCAATTTTATAGTGCATTGTCATCATATTTCAAAATAAATTATTGTTACTGTGTTTTTATGTACTGAGCCCGTAAGGAGTCATGGTGATAGATATATTTCAATGATTGTTTGAGTATTTTCTTTTCTTTTAATTAGCCCACAGTATACATAAACAAGCTGAAAAATGCTCAGTCTTTGTGTAGACATGTTTAATGCCCAGTAAATCAGCAGCAAATCTTGAAGCGATTGTTTAGCCTGGTTGATGAGCCAATCTTGCTTCTGAACCCTTTACATTGAAGTGGCAACCTATGCATGAAAATTACCATGAACTGCATAAGTTCAACATCATATAAAAATAAAAACATGACCTAGACTGAATAGGGAAATTTGTTTATCTAACCTCATGTCTTTTGAGGACATGTTATCCATGTCAGCATGTGTCTGCTTTGTTTGTCTGCCATGTGAGTGAGTTTCTTTGAATGAGACGCCCTAAATAAAACATTTATTGTCCGTTTAAAAATAAAATCTGGAATTGAGCAGTTAAATCCACTTCAAAAGAATAATAACAATGGTTAACAAATACCAGGATCAGGTTAAAGGTGCAGCAGATAGTTATCTGAACAGGTGCAAACATGTTCAGGTGATGGAAAAATGCCCTCATTTAGAAAGTGAACGTATTTCATAAAGTAGAGCATTTGTAAATATTAGTGCAACTTCTCTGCTGTACAAATGCAATCATATTCTCATATCTCATATGCATTTTTGCAGTGCACTAGATAAAGACAACAAAAATGCAGGTCAAACCAGTTAATAATGCACAGAGCTGCTCGGTTTATGCGAATCCATTGTCAGTTTTTACTGAAGCATAATTGATCGCTTTTAAATATTGCAAGAAAACAGTGGCATTTAGTGTCTCAGTCTTTGTTTAAAGAAGTTAAATTGGGTTTTTAAAGTGTGGGAAATCATTAGTCAGAGACTCGGGCCTGTCTCGTGCAACTGTTTAATTGCTTTTGTTTGATTGACATACCAATTAAAGATGAACAAACAATCATGCAGGTATTTGTGTCACTCTCCAACAGAAGTCAGACAATAATAATGTTGCATTTCTAGTTCAAACAAGGAAATCCCAAAAATGATCAGTGGCGAATGGTCATGCACGTTCCTTTATCTCATCTCCATATTGGTGAAACCTGTCAGGCTGTCCACATTGTTTGTATTGTTAACACAGGAAAGCACCGACAGTTTCACTCAAGTTTCACTCAAGTTCACTTCAATTATGCAGTGATTATTGTGGCTGATTCTTTTCCGAAAGGAAGTTTGCATTCATTTTCCAGTACAGGATCTTCAGTCCAGTTTTTCTACTTCAAAATGTAATGTTTTATTCAATGTGTTACTTGCAGCTTTTGTAATTATTTACTATAAATAAATGAAAATGGTTTCTTAGCTTTTCTAAAGCTTTTTTATTCGACATCTTCAAACGAGAAAGTAGAGATTTTCTCATTGTAGTATTTTTGATGCAAAACCTTTGTAGAAACCTGTCAAAAATCACCATATTCTCATTTCTCATTGTTTTCTCATTGCTATATCTTTTCTAACTGATCGGACTTGTGATTTTCTTTAAACTGACGATCAAAACTACGAAAAGTCCCATAGACTTTCATTGAGGGGGTCAAAGATTTTGTAAAATAAGAGTGTTTAAGCTGTCTATCACTAGCAAAGGGTAATGACTATCCAAAATGCTAAATCAATCTAGCAATGTACTAAAACATGCTAGCAACATGCTAAGCATGCTAGCAACATATAATCATGCGAAAACATGTTAGGAAAATGTTAAATCATGTTAGCAATGTGTTAAATCATACTAGCAACATGCTATCAACATCTTATCTATCTAATCTTTCAAACTTCAAGCTTTTACAACTGCTTCAAATTTTCAGGCTAGGCTTTCTCAAGCCAAATTCAAAGTTTGTTCACAAACTTTACTCATCTAGTTGTGACTAACCTGCTCTTGTTTATTCAACAAAAGTGAATGTAATGTGTCCCACTTTACCTACATTTACCCACTTTCATACACTGAATGAATGTGCAGCATGTTATAATATTGACATTTTAATTGCAACAATGCAATTTGTTGTGGTTGTACGGTTTAGTAATGTTAAATTTAGTTTATTTGTTTACAGGGGCAATACACATTAATAAACATGGCTGTAAATGTGCCAGAATTAGCCCAAAAAGCTATTTTATTCTTGACAGAATATTAAAGTCACCCTTAAAACAAAAACAGAACATCTTACACACACATATACAAACCAAAAAAAAAAAAAAAACAAGTACATGATTTCACATGGAAATCAATAGGAAGTTATCTAAATAAAATAAAATAAAATACTGAACTACATATAGGGTAAGAGAGAGAGATGACGACAGGAGAAAGCAAATAACCAAGAGCAATTAATACACAGAAGTCTAAAATCTAATTTAAAAATACAGTAGGCTACTAATGTTGACAGTGCTGAGTTGTAAGTAACCATTTTTTAAGATGGAGTTCCATACCCCTGCAGCTTTGACTGAAAATACAGACTGACTAAATTAACATTTTCTGAGAGGAATAATACAGGCCCCTCTTTCCACACCCCTTGTGGACCGATGAACAGTTGTTCTAATATCCACAAAGCAAAGTTCTAATATTTAACAAAGCAAATCTTTCCCGCAAACTGCCAAAATACAAACAGCACATTACATGTCCCACCAGAGACAGTAATATATTGGATCACTGTTATACCACAATAAAGAATGCATATCACTCTGTCCCATGGCCCACGGGTAGCTTTGGGGCTCTCTGATCACTGCCTGATTCATCTTATACCGACCTAGAAATCAGCTAAACCTGTCATAAGGACTGTAAAAGAGATGGACTAATGAAGCAGAGTGGGATTTACAAGCCTGCTTCGACTGCACTGACTGGAGTGTTTTTGAAGCTGCAGCCACCGATCTGGATGAGCTCACAGAAACTGTAACTTCATACATCAGTTTCTGTGAGGATATGTGCATCCCCACCAGGTCATTCTACTCATTCAATAATGATAAACCGTGGTTTACTGGGAAGCTCAAACAGCTTTGTCATGCCAAAGAGGATGCTTACAGAAGTGGAGATAAACTCTTGTACAACCAGACCAGAAACAGACTGACAAAGGAGATCAGAGTGGCTAAAAAAAACTACTCTGAAAAGCTGAAAAACCAGTTTTCAGCCAACGACCCGGCATAAGTATGGCCTGGTCTGAGGAACATCACTAAGTACAAGACACCACCTCCACAGTCTGTGGAGAAGTTCTTAAAGTTCTCTTGTTTTTAAACAAACACCTCTGTAAGATGTTTTCCATTAACATTCACACACAATTTGTTACCTTTATTGTTTTAAACATAAAACAGTAGTTTCACTCCATTCTTGCATGTATGATTTTCAGTGGTTTGATTTAGGAGTACTACACTTCTGTGTTAAAACAACTTCCTTTGGTCTATTTATTTTAGTATGTTATTACCAGCTAGTAAAAACCTATGTGATATATATATATATAATGAGGAAACGACAATTTACTTTATTCTTGTCCTGAACATTGCTATAAAGTTGACGGCAAATCCCGCGCAAACTCACCAGGCCAATGTTGCAAAAGACCCTGGAATATCCTTAGAGAATGTACTTTTTTTTTTCTTCCTCCTGCTGAACTTTGTCTGACACTGACACAGTTCTCTGCAGACATCTTGCCGCACATCTTCCCAGACATCTCTTGTAAAACAGACCAGAGCTTAAAAGATGTTTTCACATTCTTTTATGTGTAACTCATTACAGTTTTGCGTCTCTAGCAGACATACTTTCTCTGTCTAGCACAGCTGTAAAAGTTTAGATGAAAAGTTTAAAAGTTAAAACTATGTATGTGTGAGTGTGTGTGTGTGTGTGTGTGTGTGTGTGTTCGCGCTCCTGTGATAGTGGGATTTAGTGGGGTTCAAAGTATTTAGGCTTGGAAAATCAAAGAAAGAATAATGAAATTCTGAAATTAATTCACATTAAATAAATAAATTAAAATGAAATTACATTTTTCTGTAACACATAGCCCTCTTTGGTAAAAAACTTTTTATTATTTATTTATTTTATGTTGTTTCTTTGATTGTGGTGGTTTACATTTAGTCATTTAGCAGACGCTTTTAACCAAAGCGACTTACAAATGAGGACAATAAAAGCAGTCAAAACTAACAACAGAGCAACAATATATAAGTACAAATGACAAGTCTCGATTAGCCTCACGCAGTTCACGTAGCAAGGTGTGTGTGTGTGAATATGTATATATATATATATTACACACACACACAAAGAAAAACAAGTAGACAGAATAGAAAAAATTGAAAGCTAGTGTTTTTTTTAAATAAAAAAAGAAGATAAATAGATAAAGTAGAATTAAAAGAATAGAAAGTGCTAGAGTTAGAGGGTCAAATAAAGACACATGACACATGGTGCCCTAGTTTCTCTCATGGATGGATGGATGGATGGATGGATAGATCTTTGGCTTTTGAGGATAAAATCAAATATTTCTCATAATCACATTATCCCATGATGATCTCATAAGCACAAATCACAAGACAAAGAAGGATCATGAACCTAGAATCCACAGTCTTCAGGAAATTCAACAGCCAAATGTAAGTGCAATAAAATAATAAAACTCCCTCGGGAGGCTCTGTGAGAACCAATAAATTCAGATGCAATCAGCAACGTTTGGTTGCATAAATAGACAAACATATTTATAGAACAAACATCCTGTACTCATCTGATAAAAATCACATTCACAGTGTGTGGAAGGTTTTACTGTGTGTGGTATAAAGCGAATGCTCAATCAGTCCCTGTTGTGTAATGTAATATAATTTAGGACGTGTCATGTACTGACATATTGTTTCTGTCATGTTGCCAGGTGTGTGTGGGTTGTCCTCCCCATCCGGTCCAAGAGTGTGTATTGTGGGTGGAGGTCCTGCAGGTTTTTACACAGCACAACAGCTCCTGAAGGTAAGCACGCCATACCACACATACACACTTTCTCAGGAAAGATTTAATCTAGCTTTAGCTAATTCGGTTCTTTTAGGTTTGCTGATTGCATATGAACCTATTGGTTTTCCCCGAGCATCCCAAGGCTTTGCGTGACAGTTTTGAAAGTTTTTTTTTTTTTTTTGAAAGCCGTCCAGGAAAATCTGGTATCTTGTTTGATGTTTACTTTTATCCCACATCTACAGATCTACATTTGATTCCCACAGCACAGGCAGTAACTGCTGCTCGTTTTGAGATAGACACAATGATCTGGCACTTGAAGACTTTTTTGAATGCCGATCTTTAGTTTTTGTGGTATACAGACAAACTCATCATTGTCAGTATCTCACAATGTGTCCTGGCATTTGTACACAAATAACCCAGTGTTCGTTTGAAGTTGTTCATTTCATTGTATCACTTTTAGGCTCGGCGGGATGCAGTCGTAGACATTTACGAGCGACTGCCGGTGATCATCCTGAGGTCAAGGTCAGGCCTTCGTTTAGTCACTGTGAAATAAAAATGAACCCTGTGTGCTTTGTGTTACATCAAGTCTCTTTAATTGTTTCATGCCTGTCATACAGAGATCACTGAATTAATCAATACGCATTATGGGATTATGAGAAATCTTTGATTTAATCTTCAAAAGCCAAAACTGAACTGGCAAAATGATTTATTTGGCTCAATCATTCTATTAATCATTCAGCTGTTCATTGCTGGATTACTGTCAGTAGAACATGAATGTTTGTTTCTGTCTGATTTACAGTATGTTGTGACTAAGTCAGTACAGTGTTCCTGTGTGCATGTGATAAGCATCATGAGTGTTACAGACAGCAGATTTGAGGACAAACAAGCTCTTCCTCTGCTTTCAAGTTTTCCCTCAAACTTAAGCATTTTTGTGTATTAACTTTTTTTTTCAAGTACATGAATCATTGCTGTAAATATGAACTAATGCATGTTTTTTTGATTCCTCATGTTAATTTTCCAGAATGTCATTAACACTTTCACTCAGACGGCCCAGCATGAACGATGCAGCTTCCATGGCAATGTGAATGTGGGTAAAGATGTGACGATTGACGAGTTACAACAAGCGTACCACACTAAACCACAACACAACAGTAGTAAATCCATATTAATCACTCACCAAGTGCCAGTTTTGTGTAGTAAAAATTGACTATGGGCAATAAACATAAAAAAAGATCAAATATATATTATATATTTTTTATGTTTATTGCCATAGTCAAATCTATATGGGGGTCAAATATACAAATTGATTAATCATTGCATCCAAAATTAAAGTTTGTGATTACGTAATGTGTGTATATATTAGAGACGTAAGATTCAGAGATTCGCTTCAGTGCATCAGCATAAAAGTTAACGATGCGATGCATTGATTTAAAAAAGTGTGCATCGGATACAAGTTGGCATTTGTATCGTGATGCATCATTTCTTACATATTTGCATCAGTAAAAAAACACTTTATTTATATATAATTATTAGTAGATGCGCTATACTTTTATTATTTAGAAAGTGACCAAAAATCTGTGACCGGTATTTTATAAGTAGATTGATTTCTCCTCCCTAAACTGTTTCTCAAGCGCGTTCTCTCATCACCACTGCTGCTACATGAATATGACGAATCAACACCATGGAGACCAAGGCATGTCCTGATAGTCACATAGAATATAGATTAATATGGCAGAGAGAGAGCTGGAAGTACAGGAGTAACCATGGTTATCGCTGTATTTCTGCTCACACTTACACAAATTAAACAAGGGTTTACTAAAAAAAAAACATGGTTACTATAGTTAAACCATGATAACCACAAATTAACCATTATTTTGCTCCACTGACATTTGTAGTAAAACTGTGGTTATAAGAAATGGTAATCAATTCGCCAAAAAACCATGCTGCTTTTGTTCAGATCAATGC
Organism: Sinocyclocheilus rhinocerous; assembly: GCF_001515625.1. NCBI lineage: Eukaryota > Metazoa > Chordata > Actinopteri > Cypriniformes > Cyprinidae > Sinocyclocheilus > Sinocyclocheilus rhinocerous. The sequence continues at coordinate 390,565 of NW_015630984.1, forward strand.
GAAAATCGCACAGAATTTTCACACAGTGTTGTAAAATATAACTGGTCAATGGAAAAGAAGCTAATATGCATTCTAAAGATCCAAACAGTTCAGATATTAAGGTATCTAGAATCATTCATTCAAGACATGATCCAGCAACCCTCATTTCAATAACATCTTTGCGAAATTCATCACTTACCCTTATCTTGCTCAATTTCTTTCCTATTTTTCCCCATTTCTGCACCAGATTGATAGTCCCACCGCTTTATTTTCAAACATTTTTACGCACACAACTGACACAAGCAAACTTTATCAAAGCTATGATTACCACACATTACTGTGTGAACCCCTGGTGTGGGGCCCCCGGTGGCCACAGGGCCCTATGCAACCGCTTATATCACTTATTAGGTAGGGCCGGCACTGCTTCCACCTTCAGTGGAAATGTGAAATGTGTTTTTCTTTTACTGTTAGGACATTTCTGAATGAAAATGCGGCATAAGGTGATGTATGGTCTGTGTGTTTTTGGTCAGAGGTGGTGTTTATACTAGTCAGAGCAGGTGGCAGGTGCTTTTATCCAAAGTGACTTATATTTCATTCAAGGTCTGCATTTGATCAGTTCATGCACTCAAGACTTTGGCGATGTTAGCGCCTTGCTGATCGTGATGCTCACATGATGACCCGCATGGTTTGATGCACATCCGTTGCCACAGCAGCTGAATGAATAGAAAGTAAAAGTAAACTGAAAGATTATACTGACTGTGATTATACATTACCTGCTGTGAAAACATATATTACATTGTTTCAACTTTCCTTCCATCAGTAGAATACAAAAGAACAATCTCAGAGCTGTTTTTGCACATTGTAAAAATTCTCTCAAGATGCAAAAAGGGCAAAAAAGTGCTGTAAAGTAAATCAAGATGGATAGATAAATGTGTGATAAATTCAGCTTTGCATCACAGGAATAAATTACATTTTATAATGCATTAAAATCGAAAACAGTTATTTTAAATTGTGTTAATATTTCATAATATCACAGTTTTTACAGTAATAAATGCAGCCTCGATGAGCATGAGAGACTAACCTTTTTTAACTTTTGAACAGTAGTGTATATCCAACTTTGTGCATTTGTGAAAATAAAAATGTATAAACATACAAAAAAAAAAAATCTTCTTACACTTTCTTTTATACTTCTGTCTTATATTCCTCTTGCAACGTAAAGCATTGTTTAAATCACAGTGTAAGACTTTCATTGTTGTTTATTGTGTGACGTCAGTGAAAAAACCCAAAAAGATAACAATCTTCTAAAAGCAAGATAAGTCGTTAAAGCGTCTCTTGCATCTTCCGTGGAAACGGGAAAAAGTGTTTTTTTTCTTTTATAACTAGGGGAGTGTGACAGTGGCGTGCACAGACCTCTGGAGGGGCAGGGGAGACATGGCAGTGTGAGGGTGATATATATCACGCCACTGGTGTACAGTTTTTTCCTCAAGTTGGCTGTGGTTTCATGGAGTTGATAAGAAAAATCAAGGTTGACACATATAATACGAATTGCTATGATGTAGCTATATTGTATTTTGCTTAATTTTAAACTCCTGTATGATTATAACATGTCTAGAAGAAATGATGAACATTGAATCCAAACCAAATCCTCCTCCTCTGCATCTGTTTTTCCAGAGTTACGAAGCCGAAGGAAATCGGTCAATGGGTATTCCAGGTGAAGATTTAGCCGGTGTTTTCTCCGCTAAAGACTTTGTCGGATGGTACAACGGACTGCCCAGTAATAAAGAGGTGTCATTTCCTTTAAATCTCTCCAGATGTTTCGGTGTGTAATAACCCCTAAGCAACTCTGTAAACTGTAATATTTCCTCTGTAATTTGCAGCCGCGTCCTGATCTCAGCTGTGAGACGGCTCTGGTTCTAGGACAGGGAAATGTGGCCCTGGATGTGGCCCGAATACTTCTGGCACCTATATGGACATGTTGAAGGTCTGAGCCCACTGTGTTTATTTGATCAAGTTTGGAGAGACTTATGATATATACACGATTTACCGGATGTTAATTGGTTTGTATTAGTTTAGGGAATAGAGTTATTTTTTTACAAGACATTGATTTCACTCATGAATCAATCTCAGTCCCATGTGTGTATGGTTTGAATTAAAGGACTCACTTACTTTATTGACTCACTGAATAACAAGTTTCACCATGTTTGAACCAATAATAATTACTGTGTTATGTTTACTTTAGACTCACAAGACAAGGCTCACATATGGTTAACAATGCACGTTCAGACTTCAGAGAAGAGTTTTGAATTAATAAATTCATAGATAATGTTCAAAACTTCCTGCTGACATGAATAGTTCACCCAAAAATGAAAATTTGCTGGAAATATACTCACCCTCAGGCTATCCAAGATGTAGATGAGTTTGTTTCTTCATCAGATCTGGAGAAATGTAGCATTACATCACTTGCTCCCCAATGGATGCTCTGCAGTGAATGGGTGCCGTCAGAATGAGAGTCCAAACAGCTGATAAAAATATCACAATAATCCACAAGTAATCCACTCCAGTCCATCAGTTAATGTCTTGAGAAGCAAAAATATGCATGTTTGAAAAAACCAAATCCATAATTTTTAACTTTAAACCATCATTTCTGGCCAAAATAGTCTATAATCAAGTCTATAATCCATAATAATGCTTCCGTCTCCTGTTGTCTTTCTCATCAAAATCCATCCACATTTTTGTTTAGAGCTCTTTTGGCTTATTAACGGTGCTTGATCTGTGCAGATTTCTCTCCTGATTCAGACTAGACAAAGTTTTCACTGGAGAAAGCAATATTATGGATTATGGACTCGTGATTTGAAGTTTGAAGTTAAAAACATCTTAATGATGGATTTTTCTTTTTTTTTTTTTTTTTTTTTTTTTGTTTGGACTCTCATTCTGACGGCACCCATTCACTGCAGAGGAGCCATTGGTGAGACAGTGATGCAATAGTTGGGTGAACTATTTCTTTGTTGTGAGCTGATAATATCAGTTACATTTCTGTAATGACTCAGAGAAGTCCGCTTTCATCAATAAATAAACCACCGTTTCCTGTGTGTACAGTAATGTGGATCTGGCTAATATCCCCTCTGTTGCCTACTTACAGGACACAGACATTACCCAGAATGCACTAGAAGCTTTGGCAGGCAGTAAAGTGCGAAGGGTTTTGATTGTAGGCCAACGAGGGCCTCTTCAAATCGCATGCACCATCAAGGTATGACTCTCTTGCTTCACTCCCTCGAAATGAATGAAAACCATTTGAGTGAGTTTGGAAAATAAAGCAGAGGAACCTGTTGATCGAAATTAAAAATACATGGGGGAAAAAAACAATGTTTTGCATCATGGAAAAACCCACATGAACTATAACATAACTGTATAATTTATTCACTTTGCAAGTGAAAGGTTTCGAAAGAATGTGTAAGGCCGCAGGGAATATGACTGTTTATTTCTGTTTATCTCTTCAGGAACTCAGAGAGATGGTCAATCTGCCAAACACCAGGGCTGACATGCTGCCCGCTGACTTTGAGGGCATAGCAGAAGCTTTGAAAGGTAAAAACATTAAAAGCAAAAGGTTTATTCACTTAAACACAACCCTCATGTCAATCCAAGCCCCTGCCTGTCATCTGTTTAACCTTAGAGGGGATTAAGAGGTTAACGCTGCTTGTACATAATGATAGTGAATAGGGAATGATGCTATTGAGCTCCAGAAATAAAAACATAAAACTACTATAAAAGCATTGCAATGTTTAATATAATGTCATTTAATAACTCACACTGGCTGCTTTAAAGGTACAGCTTTTGAAAATATCAGCGTGAAACAATTCATGACTGACAGTTCTTGGTCTCCAAACCAAAGGGTCTGACAAATGATGCCCCCCCTTTTTTTTTTTTTTTCCAGCATCTGGTGTTAAGAAGCCTTTGAAGCAACTCAAATACATTAATTAAAGGGCTCATCGGATGAACATTTTCCACAAGTTGGCATGATTTATTAGGTGCTTCATGAAATGTCTGTAACATATTTTGCTTAAAAACACTCAATGGCTGTGTAAACAACACCCTTTTTGCCTTGTCAAAAACAGCTCTGCTCACACCAACCCGTTTTGGTGTATGTCTCTTTAAATGATAATGAGTTACTGCGCACCCCACCCCCCTTCCGGGATTTCCACTAAAAATAAAATAAATCCCCTCCTCTCTTGTCTGAACTGAGGCTGGGACTCTAAATTTGTGTTTGTCTGTGCAGCCAACAATAGAACATTTTAGCATGTTTTCCGTAAACTTTTGCCATGGCGTCAGAACAAGTACACCGGCTGAGTGCTGTGGGTGGAAACGTGCAGATTAATGGCCGGTAATATTATAATAAGAACCCAATCTGATCGGCTCATTTCCTCACATGCTTGCAGAGAAAGGCTTAGGAAACCAAACTTACTGGGTTCTTCTTTTTCATGTTTTCTGAGTTGGTAGATGCACCGAACACTCAATTATAGCACTTTAAAAGTCAGATTTTCATCCGACGAGCCCTTGTAAAAATATTTTACAGGATTACTGTTTTTGTATTTTTTTAAATGTGTCAAATAAATGCAGCCTTGGTGCGCAAAAGAGACTTCTTTTAAAAACATTAAAAATATTACTGATCTAAAACTTTTGAATAGTAGTGCACGTAGCTAGATTGTTTGATTTTGAAATGTGCAGTACCAGACAAAAATCAGATTTTTCATTCTAAACATCCTAAAATCACAAAATATAACGCTCAAAATGAATATAAATGATGTCATTTGAGCTGAGCTGTCGTTGAAGCATTCCTGATCTGTTTCTTTAGAAAATAATAGCTGACATTAACTACTGAGCATGTCTAGACATTTGTACTGTGATTTTATCATGTGTAAGAATCCACCCGCCAGCCCAAAACAGCGGAATCCAGCGGCCTGGTCGAAGGTTTAATGCGTATTTGGTCTTTTACTTGCGCTTTTGAATGTATCAGGATTTAGTTTCAATTTTAGTCTAGCTCCGTTTTCAATCCGACTCCAATTTTAAGTGATCACTAAATTTAGGCAATGTTTCTAATTAAAAACTGATCACAAATATCGATTGTTTATTAATTTAGATATTTGAGTATTCTGGAAATCCCATACTTTCAATTATTCATTCATTAAGGACCTACTAGCAAATAACAAAAAATGCTAGCAAAATAACAAAACATTTATTTTTTCCTATAAGCACGAAAACTGTAACTTGTTAAGCCAGGTGACAGACAGAAATCAGAGTGAATCACATTGTAGCCGCGTGGCAACCCGCTCCTGTACATAGACACTGTAGCCATGTGGGAAACAGCCAAGTGTTCCACGCAGGAGACAAACACATTTAACATAGTCACACATGTAACAGTTATCCTAATTTAACATAAGACACACGGTCTAAAATGCATAGCAGAGCACTCAGGTGTTTTAGAGAATAAACTTCACTAGCGGGGGGGGGGGGGGGGGGGGGGG
>NW_015630984.1:396210-399660 GCF_001515625.1 Sinocyclocheilus rhinocerous
AAAAACAAAGAAATCTTTAAATCAGTTGTAAAAACATAAAAGACCTGTTGGTTTTTTAGGGCTGCAGCTGGCTGGAGATAGATAAACATTCTCACAGACGCCTAAAGGGGAACACACCCTCCTCAGCACAACACAATTCTACAAAAGTTTTCAATATTTCTCATAATATAAGTGACTACTGTGAAATTGAAACCAATTTACCAATCGCACAAAGACCTTTAAAATGATACCAAACATGAAGGGGAAAAACAGGTTCACAAGATACATGATATGTGGGATATGCATATTCTTAATGAACTTTGAGTGAAACCTTTTGGGGGAAAAGAGGGAGAGGCAGAGAGGGCAGGGGGGAGAAGGGGGTCGTAAATGAGCAAGGAGAGAGGTGTTGTTTGCTCTCTTTGGAGATCTCTTCTCCAGACTAGTTTTATGGTTTTGTTTAGGGCTGCAGCTGGAAAAGAGGGAGAGAGATGTTGTTTGCTCTCTTTGAAGATTTCTTCTCCAGATACGTTTTATTGTTTTATTGCATGGCGTCTGTTTTGTGTGAGTTCCTGAGTATTGGCTCCATGAAGAGTTAATTTCATAAGGAAATAATTTCATTCCTTTCACATGCAACCAGACAGAGAGCTCCTAAGCATGGCTTATTTGCCATTCTGTATTCTCAAGGGGTGAGATAACATAGACAGACTGATGACTAGCATGCGCGGGAATAATTTCAACTTTAAATAGTTTATTTCTCTGATTGGTGAAGAACTCGCTGTATGTAATCTATTGGCACGTTTGCACCGCAATGTTTTTCTTTCACTGTGTGAGAAAAAGAAACTTGTGGTGTGAGAGTTGACAGCCTGTCTTTGCCTCACAGGAATAAATTACATTTTAAAAATAGATTCAAATAGGTAAGTTATTTTAATTTGCATTATTTCACAATATTACTGTTTTACTGTATTTGTGATCAAATAAATTCAGCCTCGGTGAGCAGAAGAGACTAACCCCAGACTTTTGAACACTTTTATCCAACTTGGATACATTTTTTTTTACTTCAGATGGTTTTATATTTAAAAACATATCCCTTTTCAAGTCACTGTCAAGAAACTGCAGCCGCTGTAACAGTTTGCTCCATACAGTGTGTGACTTTACAAAAATAACTTTAGAAAAAGGGAACTTGATCCAGTGAATAATATGAACCTGATTTCCTGTGGAATTCATGATGATGCCTTCTGGTACATAGAGTGACTTCATTTCCCGTTGCAGTCCTTTTTAAGTTTCCAAATCATCTTCTAAATAGGGTTTGAAATGCAATCATGGGTTCTTGGCATGTTTGAGGTTTAGCACTGCAGAGTGTGTGTGTGTGTGTGTGTGTGCATGTTTATGTGGTTTATGAGGACACAAATTTGTATAATAACATGGGTATGACATAGGTATTACAACGAGAAGGTGATTTATGAGGACATTTTCAGTGTCCCCGTAATTCAAAAGGCTTATAAATAATTCAGAATGAGTTTTTTTGAAAATCTAAAAATGCAGAAAGTTTCCTGTGAGGGGTAGGTTTAGGTGTAGGGTTGGTGTAGGGCAATAGAAAATACGGTTTGTACAGTATAAAAACCATTACGCCTATGGAGAGTCCCCATAAACCATAAAAACAAACCTGTGTTTGTGTGTGTGTGTGTGTGTGTGTGTGTAAAATACTGACAGAGTTAATGATGATGAAAACCGTAAAGGAAGGCAGAGATGAGAAAGCTGAGAAATGCTGGGGCTTTCGCTTCTTTCGCAGTCCCGTGGAGATTCTCGCAGGGGCTGATGGGAAAAGAGCTGCTGGAATCCGATTGGCTCTTAATAAGCTTGAGGTAAATGTGCAAAACAAAATAAGGACCATGATTTCCATTGGTTTGCCAAGTTAACTGTATGGAAATTATTATCACATGGTTAATTGGATTTATAGGTAAAGTTTATTTATTCATAAAAGTAAACGATAAATGATTGATTTTTTTTTAAAAGATCAAAAATTATATCTTGGTATTTTTCAGTCATTTTCACAGTATAGGCTACCATTCAAAGTTCAGGGTCAGTAAACTGTTTTTTTTTTTTATAAATTTAAATTTTATTCAGCAAGGATGCATTAAGTTGATCAAAAATGACATAAGACATTTATAATGTTACAAAATATTATTTCAAATAAAGGCTGTTCTTTATCAAAGAATGTTTAAAAAAAATCTTAAGCAGCAAATCAGCATATTAGAATAATTTCTGAAGGATCATGTGACACTGAAAATTCTGCTTAATATTTTGAATTTTACAATATAATTACATAGAAAAGTTATTTTAAATATTAATAATATTTCACAGTATTACTGCAAGATAGAGAGGTAAACACGCAACACAAAATAAGGACCATGATTTCTGAACAAGTGAGCTCTGTCAACATTTGTTAAGTTTATATGTTGCGAAATCAAGTGAGGTCTTAATGTGAGCAGTTAAACCACGTTATTTATTTTCAGTGTCTTAGAAATCAAAACATATATTCTAGATGAAAAAAAAGCATTGGTGTCATATTCGGTTTCTGATTTGCATTAATGAAATTGTTTGCAAAAGGTGTTTTATTTAAACCAGCTGGTCTGGACTGGACTTGAAATTATCTGTATTGAGAGAACACTGTTGACCTGATAAATGTGCAGATCCTAAACAAATCTCTAACCAATAAACACTTTTTTAAAAATCTGTTTGGATGTATATATTTCTTAAACACATTATTAAATGTGAATGTAATGAATGTGAAGTAGACTATGACTGGCTCTGCCACACACAGTTGTTTTAGTAATTTGAGCCCAAATGTTTTTGGAGTTCTTTATGGTTCTTACAATCTTGTTGTGCAATGATCTCTATTTTTGTCTCCATCTTAAATCTGGAAAGTCCAGATATGCCTCAGAAAGAAGAATGATGATGTTATCAGATGTTCAGTCTGATTTAGGAAGTGTTTTTTTAATTGTACGGAAATGATTACTGCAGGGTTAATTGGATTCATACAACTGATACAAGTTTGTGGTCTTAATTTGATTTGTATTGTAATCAATAAGACGTTGAATATGTATGTGTGTGTGTGTGTGTGTGTGTGTGTGTGTGTATGTAAATATATATATATGTGTATACATATGCCTGCTGTCAATTTTTTACATTTTATTAAATTAATTAGATGATGTTTCGATGAATTAATCAGTTTTGACTGAGAAATGAACCCCAAAAAGATACTCTAAATTATGAGAAAAACATCAAATAGACATTACAAAAAGTAGCTTTAAAAAGAAAAATTTTATCTGACTCAACATAGAATTTATTACACATAAACATTTTTATTATTGTATTTATTTTCTTGTTATTTAACATAAGAAAGGTAAGTATTGTTGCACAGCTTAAGGTTGCAACAACAAAACATTGAAAAATGGGTCTGATTTTATATAT
>NW_015630984.1:399790-412508 GCF_001515625.1 Sinocyclocheilus rhinocerous
CGCTCCTTCGTCGAATCCGCCGGCCGCACCGTTCTCAAGCCCACCGCCTCCGCTCACTCTAGCCCGCCGTGTGTGACGCTGTCACAATTATAAGTGGGGACACAATAATTATGTCCCCACTGGATGCAACGAATGCCTCGTTTATAATGGGTTTTCAACAGTGTTTTTTAATTTTATATTACCATAAATATCATAATCAAAATATTATAAATAATCAATATACTGTCCAGTCCCAGAAATATTGCTTTGCTCATCTTCTGATATTTCTTCATGAAGCTATATTTCCTCTCTCTGACATGTCTGCATGTCATGTGAGGTGTTTTGGAGCGGGGGTGATTTCCGTGTTGTCTCTGTGTTGTGTGTCAGGGTTCGGGTGAGAGTGCGTGTGCGTGTGCGTGTGCGTGTTCAGACCCCACCGGTCAGCTGGAGGATGTGGACTGTGGCCTGATCATCAGCAGTATCGGCTATAAAAGCATTCCCATCGACCCCGCTGTGCCCTTCGACCCCCAAAAAGCCATCGTGCCCAATGAGATGGGGAGAGTGCAGGACACAGCAGGTGAGAGGAGCTGAAAAATGACAAAAGGGCTCAACGCCAGAAACCCCAGAGGCGTTCTTACAAGAATGTTGTTTTGGGATGAGATTCATTTTATTGCCTTACAAAGACAGGAGGCTTTTCAGTGTTTGTTTGTTTTTTTGTGGCAGGAAGTTCACTGTTTTTCCTCAGCCACCCACAAAACAGTTTTTGACTAGTGTAATTACTATAGGAAATTGCAGTGTGCATTTATCTGACAGACTGTTATCTGTTCTTATATTTAGCACTTTGCTTTTCCCTTACATTTAAAATAGAATGAGTTTAATGATTTTATAAGAATATCGTGTGTGAGATTGACTCTGCATTTTAGTCATAATATATTTAAATAATTTGTTATTTAAGTATGTATGTATGTATATGTGTGTGTGTGTGTGTGTGTGTGTGTGTATATATATATATATAGAGAGAGAGAGAGAGAGAGAGAGAGAGAGAGAGAGAGTGCAAAAGTCTTAGGACACTAGTATTTTCACCAACAAAAAAATGGTTTTAAGCCAGTAATTTCTATCTTTTGCTTTGTTTCAGTAGGAAATATCAGTTTACATTTCCAAGCATTCCTTTTGCCATTAATTAAGCTCAAGGAGTCCAGTGCATGTAAAAAAAAAAAAGAGAAAATTATTTTATCGTCCAGCTCAAACTATAAAAAATGTAAAAATAAAATAAAATTAATAAATCTCATTATATATCTCATTTTATTTTAAATATAAGGGGAAAATAAAGTGTTAAATATAAGAACAGATGTCTGTCAGATAAATGCACACTGCAATTTTCCACTAGAAAATATATTAGTGGCAAAGTACATTTAGTGGAAATACTTTTGTACTCGTCCAAAAATATTTTTGTAAGAATGTTTCCAGAGGCCGGTTGCATGAACTGTTTAGTCTTAAAAAGTTAGCTGTGTAATTTGTTTTCTTCTAGACTGCTCATAACTGTTTAAAGTCAGTTACAAAATTGTAGATTGGCCCAATTCTAATCAGAAGAGTGAGACTGATTATACCTTGGCTAACTGCTAGTTGGTCAAACTAGTTCTTAAGACACAGTCTTAACAGTGGCTATGTTTATGCAACTGGCCCCTGGTTTCTAGTTTCTAGTTTAGAGATCCTGCTGGGGAAAAACATATTGGCGTCTGTGTGATTAAAGATAGTTATATAATTTGTGTATAATTGTAATTGTGTGTGTTGATGTTTGGGCAGGTCTGTACTGCAGTGGTTGGGTGAAACGTGGACCCACCGGTGTGATCGCAACCACCATGAATGACAGTTTCGATACGGCATGCGTTTTAATTCAGGACATGGAGGCGGGCAAGCTGGATGTGTCAGCCAACAAACCTGGAGCTCAAGCGATCACTGCCCTTCGGCAAACACGAGGTCAGACACACTAGAGAGCAAAACCCAGTGACTGCAGCATCCTAACTAAAGTCATCCTAATATGTGACTGATTAAGAGCAATATCAGCATACGAATGAGACTCCTAACAGGACTCATCACTGCCAATAGAGCGTTTCATACGCATGTTTAATGCTTTTATATATATTGATAGGGTAAAATAGTCAATTTTAATTGGATTAAGTTCCTAAATATTAAATATCAAATAAATAGTAAGGATATTTAAGCAGTATCAGATATGTGTGATGGCACTGTAGTGCCACATTAGAGTAATAAATTACCAAAACATTTAAGATTCTGAGGAAAAGTTTGTAACACTGTAAGAATAAATCATAATGTTTTGAGGATAATGTTCTGACATTATGACATTGGAGATTAAAGGCATAGTATTGTGTGAAGGTCTGAGAAATATTGCAAGAAAAAAAATCACAATATTATGAGCAAAGGCATTAATACAAATCATAGTTTTTTATTATTATTTTTAACAGTAGGAAATATCAGTTTACATTTCCAAGCATTCCTTTTGCCATTAATTAAGCTCAAGGAGTCCAGTGCATGTAAAAAAAAAAAAGAGTAAATTATTTTATCGTCCAGCTCAAACTATAAAAAATGTAAAAATAAAATAAAATTAATAAATCTCATTATATATCTCATTTTATTTTAAATATAAGGGGAAAATAAAGTGTTAAATATAAGAACAGATGTCTGTCAGATAAATGCACACTGCAATTTTCCACTAGAAAATATATTAGTGGCAAAGTACATTTAGTGGAAATACTTTTGTACTCGTCCAAAAATATTTTTGTAAGAATGTTTCCAGAGGCCGGTTGCATGAACTGTTTAGTCTTAAAAAGTTAGCTGTGTAATTTGTTTTCTTCTAGACTGCTCATAACTGTTTAAAATCAGTTACAAAATTGTAGATTGGCCCAATTCTAATCAGAAGAGTGAGACTGATTATACCTTGGCTAACTGCTAGTTGGTCAAACTAGTTCTTAAGACACAGTCTTAACAGTGGCTATGTTTATGCAACTGGCCCCTGGTTTCTAGTTTCTAGTTTAGAGATCCTGCTGGGGAAAAACATATTGGCGTCTGTGTGATTAAAGATAGTTATATAATTTGTGTATAATTGTAATTGTGTGTGTTGATGTTTGGGCAGGTCTGTACTGCAGTGGTTGGGTGAAACGTGGACCCACCGGTGTGATCGCAACCACCATGAATGACAGTTTCGATACGGCATGCGTTTTAATTCAGGATATGGAGGCGGGCAAGCTGGATGTGTCAGCCAACAAACCTGGAGCTCAAGCGATCACTGCCCTTCGGCAAACACGAGGTCAGACACACTAGAGAGCAAAACCCAGTGACTGCAGCATCCTAACTAAAGTCATCCTAATATGTGACTGATTAAGAGCAATATCAGCATACGAATGAGACTCCTAACAGGACTCATCACTGCCAATAGAGCGTTTCATACGCATGTTTAATGCTTTTATATATACTGATAGGGTAAAATAGTCAATTTTAATTGGATTAAGTTCCTAAATATTAAATATCAAATAAATAGTAAGGATATTTAAGCAGTATCAGATATGTGTGATGGCATTGTAGTGCCACATTAGAGTAATAAATTACCAAAACATTTAAGATTCTGAGGAAAAGTTTGTAACACTGTAAGAATAAATCATAATGTTTTGAGGATAATGTTCTGACATTATGACATTGGAGATTAAAGGCATAGTATTGTGTGAAGTTCTGAGAAATATTGCAAGAAAAAAAATCACAATATTATGAGCAAAGGCATTAATACAAATCATAGTTTTTTATTATTATTTTTAACATGGCACTAAAATGCTGAGCAAAGGCATTTATATATTTAACAAAAATACAGTGAATACATTAATAGATTGTTCATATTTTAATGTTAATGTTTTTATTTTAACGTGGCAGTGAAATGCTGGAGGAAGGCATGTTTACATTATTAATAAAAATGATATTTTTTTATTAATAATTAATCAATAATAATAATAATAATGAATAAAAATAAAAATACTACATTATTGTATTAATAAAAACATTCATTCTGCTGCTTTTCTGCTGATCCTGTCTTTAAACATCTGTTTTGCACAAGCATGTTTCTCTGCTGTTGCATCATTTTTATGGATCAGTGTGATTATTGTGTCACTGGGTTTGAACCACAGGAGGTTTGGAATAAAACTTAGATGACGTTTTAATAAAAGTCATGTTTTGTCATGGAATGGTGTTTGTTCCAAGATACTAAGCTATTTCTTTAAAAAAGTATACATTTTAATTACATTTAGTTAAAAAAATAAATAAATAAACAAATAAATAAATCAGATTTTAAAGTGAAAACAAAATTTCATCGTTGAGTCATTGTGTCCACAGGTGTGAGAACAGTGCTTTTTTCACAATGGGAGAAGATCAATGCAGAGGAGGAGAAAAGAGGGAGGTCCCTGGGAAAACCCAGGGAAAAACTACTGGATGTGAACCAGATGCTGAAGATCGCCTGATAAAAAATTAAAAAAGATAATTGACTTTTTAAAGACTTTTTAATCTCACAATTAATTTTTTCTTGCAATTCTGAGAAAAGTCAGAATTGTGAGATATAAACTCGCAATTGCGAGAAAAAAGTCTAAATTCTGAGTTTATATCTTACAATTAACATTTTTTTCTCAGAATTAATAAAAGTTGAAATAAAAAATGGTAACACTTTACAATAAGGTTTATTAGTTAACAGTAATTAACTGTATTAGTTGACATGAACTAAGCATGAACAATACTTCTACAGCATGTATTGATCTTAATTTCAACATTTACTAATGCATTAAAAACCAAAAGTTGTATTTGTTAGCATTAGTTAATGCACTGTGAATTAACATGAACAATGAACGACTGTATTTACATTAACTAACATTAACAAAGATTTATACATACTGTAACAAATGTATTGTTCATTGTTAGTTAATACATTAACTAATGTTAACAAAATGACAGCTTATTGTAAAGTGTAACCAAAATAATGTATTCCATGGCAGTTCAAATTCTGAGGAAAAAAATAAATAAATCTGAATTGCGACATAAAGTTGGAATTGTGAGAAAAGTCAGAATTCTAAGTTAAAGTCTTATCATTTGGAGTTTAAATCTTAAAATTCTGAGTTTCTTTCTCAGAATTGCAAGAAAGAAAAAAAAACAGAATTGCAAGATGTAAAATCAGAATTCCAAGGAAAAAAAAAATCTGAATTGTGAGGGAAAAAAAGTCGCAATTAGAGTTTAATTTTTTTTTAATGGCATGGTGCAAACAAGATTTCATATGAAGGTGAAAGATTTCCTGATGCTGTTCTTCACACATCGCTTCACTACTGACAACAGACCTTTTTTGCCCACAAAATTTTGCTAAAGCAATTTTAAAGGCAGATCACAACACAGCTGATTAACATTTAGTTTATTACAAACAAAAGCCCTGCTGTTTCAGTTGTACGGTGTTTAATAAATGCCATAAGTTTTTTCGGCTCCATCTCTGTAGCGGTCCAGGTATCTGAGAGGCTGTCCGTGAGGGTATTTCTTCTGTGGAGGGTGATACACTGGAGGTCTGTCGTACTCAAACACCGGCTCTCTCATATCTGTAGCATATATATAAAGCACAACATGAGCAATCGTTTTTTTCCAGAGCGTCTGAGTTTTAAGCCAGTTGTCATGACTCATTACTCCTCATTGTTTTTGGACCTGATGTTAATATAACTGGGTCACAAACCACAACTCATAAATTAATTTTTCAAAATGTTCCTGTGGCTCAGTGGTAGAGCATTGCGTTAGCAGCGCAAAAGGTTGTGGGTTCGATTTCCAGGGAACACACATACTGGTAAAAAATGTATAGCCTGAATGCACTGTAAGTCGCAAAGCGTCTGCTAAATGCATAAATTATTATTAAATTAACCGGAAGGCGAAAGGATACAGCTAAAAATAGAACTGTAATCAATAGATCTACCAGAAAATCAACTGTTCAGCATAAAAAAGGGAAGCTGTTCTTGCGTGTCTACACATTACTCACTTAATCGCGTGTGAAAGGTGTAAGAGACAGACTGATCCCACTGACACTGGAAAAATGCAAGACCGGCTGGAGTCATTAAATCCTGGTGCTTTCTGTAGAAGTCTAATGTTCGGAAAGTCCGTTGCTTCAGAGAGTAGCTGCAAATATGAGACAGACAGAATACAGATTTCTGCAAATCAGCATTTTACCAATGGCTTTGCTTTATACTATTTTTTTTTTAATGTTGTGCAAGCTGAAGGGTCTTTCTGTGGGTTTTCTGAGTAGTACAAAAACAAAGAAAAGCTGTGTTTCATTTCGAAGGCTGCATTTGCAGGAAATGTGAAATGTCCTGTTGCAGAGAAATGCAACCATTGTAAAGTTGACCTTTATGAGTCATATAGTATGTGTAAAGGCCCGGGTATACTTCACTTTCCGCGTCCCGTTCCGTCTGGGATGCAGGGATTAAAGTTCTCCGTCGCTACGACGGATTTCCGTTAATTGGAAAAAATGAGGGGAAAAGAAAGATTTAGCGTGTCAGGGTCTGGCGTTCTCCCTCTCACCACCAGAGGTCGCCATTTCCCATCCTCCCGGACTCCTTTTCCGTTACCTTGACTCCACACACCTGTGCACACACTCACTCGCTACGACGGATTTCCGTTAATAGCGAGTCTACGACGGATTTCCGTAAATTGGAAAAAATGAGGGGAAAAGAAAGATTTAGCGTGTCAGGGTCTGGCGTCTGGTGTTCTCCCTCTCACCACCAGAGGTCGCCATTTCCCATCCTCCCGGACTCCTTTTCCGTTACCTTGACTCCACACACCTGTGCACACACTCACTCACACACAGCTGTGGCCCATCATGAGGGCTATTTATGCGCCTTCCCCACGCCACTCTGGGCGGATTATTAATAATTGTTAGAAGTTGTATGAAGTGTTGTCACGGGACTGGTGCGGGCGCTGCGTGGCCGTGTTGCATCAGATTCCCTTTTCTGTTTCAAGCCTGGGTCAGAGTCTTAGCTCCGTTTGTGTTTTCAGTTTTGGTTTTTACTTTGTTTTTCCCCTGCAGTCTAATAAACCTGCACTTGGACCCAAACCCCTGTTTACACGGTGTTTTCCTAACCGCGCCGTGACTTAGCGCATTGTTGTTGTTGTTCTGCCGGCCGGCACACCATCTGTGCGTCCACAGATCACGATAAGGAGAGTGACAACTTTTAATAGTTATTAAGGGAGTTTGCAAATGTGATATTTATTTAAAGGTGCAATATGTGATATTTATTTAAAGGTGCAATATGTAATATTTACAACGTTCTATTGATAGAAATGCAATATAATATACATAACTATGTTTTCAGAGGTGTATAAAAACCTTACTTAATGAACCGTTATGTTTTTATTACCTTAGATTGAGCAATAATCTACATACACCGTGGGTCCCCTCCCATGGAAGTCGCCACCATGTTTCTGTTCAGCCCCCTCCCTCCGAAGCTTCCGTGTTGATTACTACCGAAGCTTCGAAGCCCAAAAAATTTTATTCGGACCAGCCCTAGCTGCCTTTCATTATACAGTGAAGACTAACCAGTGTTATTTTACAGTTGAATAGATTATAGTTAGACCTTAAACTGGGTGTGTGACAGGTATGGCTGTGGAATGGGGTTTGGCTGAGGAATAATTTTCACTCAAAAGATTTTTTTTGCTTTAACCCCTGATAATGTAATGGTTTATTTTATAGATGACACGTCCTCATTGACGTATGCCTCTGAATAATGCGACACTGCAAATAAATTGATTCCAAATGCAACTAATAGTTTGTTGAAGGAAATTCAACAAGTATTGGGTGGATCTCACAAAACCTGCCAGGAACATGTTCAGGTCAAATTTCCCCCCACGAAATCAAATAAATAAATTCCATTGTACATTAAAAACATCTTTTAAAAAGCCTGTTAAAGCCTATTTTTTAACTTTTTTTCTAATTGTGATATTATTTTCATATCAATTAATCACATTTACCCCCTAATTCTCATTACTATATATAAAAAGATTTCTGTAATGCTAGCAAAAATATGTCAGTTTTAGTTATATGTGATTTTTAAAATGTTTTTAACAAAGTCTCTTTAAGGCTGTATTTATGTGATGAAAAAAAAACAACAGTAATATTTCAAAATTTGATTCCAAATTAAAATGACTGTTTCCTATTTGAATATTTTGTAAAATAGAACTTAATGCTTTTATTCAGCAAATATGCATTAAATTACATTTTAAAATACATTCACATAGAAAACAGGTATTTTAAATTGTAATAATATTTTAGAATATTACTGTTTTTTCTGTATTTTGATCAAAAAGCATCATTTGTGAGCAAATTTTTTTTTTGGTTAATATTGACTCAGACTAGTTTGATGTAACGTATTATCATGACCCTACTATTACTGTCTAGAGTGGACTGTGGGGGAAACTGCATTTGTGAGCAAATTTTTTTTTTTGGTTAATATTGACTCAGAATAGTTTGATGTAACGTATTATCATGACCCTACTATTACTGTCTAGAGTGGACTGTGGGGGAAACTACTGACCCTGGGCAGGAGCGGAGATCAGCGCTGAAATCAACCAGACCTTCCTGTTTAAACAAGATGTAGATGTATCTGTGAAAACCTGTTCCTCTGGCTGGAAATGGACTGATGTAAGAGCAGATCTCTTCTCCTGACGACACTGAATTTCCAGGGACATTCCCACTGTAATGAATTAATAATTAGAAACTGATATCATCATGTACTTTGTCAAACAATTATTTTTTTCAGGTCAGGGTTTTCCAACCAGGGGCCGGTGAGACTGAGGTCATGATGGTTTTTAGCATGTTTTTACTGTATGTGTGGTTGTTTACTGGCCTCAAGTCAAAATAATCTCTACGACATTATGATCTCCAGATGTTCCTCTTTTAAATTTTTTGTTCTTGTTGGAATGTGAGCATTTTCACAGACATACTCGCACTAGCCAGTGAAGATACTCCTGCTCAGCATCCAGAAGATGTTCATCTGCAAAGACAGACACAGTTTATGTCACTGTATCACCATCTTGTGGAGGAACTTCAACTAGCAAACAGTTTACTAAATGCTGACTTGACATTTCTGAAGACCAAATGACCAAAAAGCATTTAACATTTGAAGAAAAAAAATTATATTTATATATATTTTTCATTTTTATACATTCAGTTATTATTTTGTCTTGTTGAGTATATATTAACATCTGTTATGTGAAATAGCTTATTCAAGACAGTACTAAATAAAAAATAACATGCAATTTTCATGATCCCCCTTATTTTGTTAAAATTGTCACATTTTGCATATTCTGCAAGGGGTATGTAAACTTGTGTGCACAACTGTATATTAAACACACACACCACACACACACATACATACATATATACATATATATATATATATACAGATATCATTAGATTAAAAAAAAAGTGTTTGACGTAATTATTTCGATGTACCTGGGCACGTTAACAACAGCGTCCAGAGAGAATTTTCTTCAGCTTCAAAATGTATCTGAGGTGCTTGTGCCGCCTGAGGATTTTACACAAACAGTGCAAGTCAAAGTCTGTTTTCTTGATTTCAAGGAGAAATAGTCGTTACAAGTTTAGAGGCCTCACCTGACTCGGCGTTAAGTGATTCCCATAATGCACCGCTGTGCTGCTGTCCTCTCCGTACGTTGCATGTAGCATGACCCGCGGCACAAAATATGCCATGGGGAAGAGGTCCTTGTAGACCCCGTAGTGCTCGGCGAGCCTCTTGATGTGGTACGGTCCGTTAGTCTGCTGCCACTGTGCCTTTACTCTGTCAAGCAGAATGCGGACTGGAAGCCATAAAACAAGAAAACGTTACAAGAAATGTCCTATTGATGACTGATATGATGTAATGTCTAGACATGCAGCCTTTGTAGCATGTTTCTCTAACACTAAACCTACAAGTTTATATATACACACTTAAATCAAAAGAAAAAAAGTATCAAATATTATCATAATCAAATAAAATCAAAAGAAAAAGTATTATCAATAATTTTGCATAAAGATTTTTGCATTGTGACAGTTTTTTCATTAATGCAAAAAAAAAAAAAGAAAAGAAAAAAAAAATATATATATATATGCTTAAAAAACAACAATGCAAAAAAAAAATTTTTTCAAAATCACTTTCTTTTGATTTTTCATTTAATTCCAACTTTGATAACATTGATGAGTCACTGCATTTGCTGTATGATTACAAATTCAACATTAATTATAAATAGAATAGATTTTTAAAAAAAAAGGTTTGTCGAGACAAACTTTGAAGTTGGCTTGATAAACCCAGACCAGAAAGTTTTAAAAGTTTAAGTTTAAAAAAGTTTTAAGAGTTTTAAAAAGTTTTAAAAGTTTGACGGTTTTCAGTTTGACATAATTTGAAGTTTAAAATAGTTTTAAAGATTAAGTTTGAATGTTTTGAAGGCAATACAAAAAAAAAAGGTCTGTCGAGACAAACTTTGAAGTTGGCTTGATGAAGCCAGACCAGAAAGTTTTAAAAGTTTAAGTTTAAAAAAGTTTTAAGAGTTTTAAAAAGTTTTAAAAGTTTGACGGTTTTCAGTTTGACATAATTTGAAGTTTAAAATAGTTTTAAAGATTAAGTTTGAATGTTTTGAAGGCAATACAGTCTATTAGAAAAACAGATGGACAGACAGATAGACAGATAGATAGGGTGGTTGCTAGGGTGTTGTTATGTGGTTGCCAAGGTACTCAGGGTGGTTGCAGAGGTGTTGCTAGGGTACCCTGGATGGTTGCTAGGGTGTTGCTATGTGGTTGCTACGGTACCTGAGATGGTTGCTAGGGTACCCAGTGTGGTTGCTAGGGTGTTGCTATGTGGTTGCTAAGGTACCCAGGATGGTTGCTAGGGTGTTGCTGTGCGGTTGGTTGGGTAGCCAGGGTGGTTGCTATGGTACCCAGAGCGGTTGCTAGGGTACTCGGGGGTGTTGCTATGCAGTTGCTAATGTATCCGTGGTGGTTGCTAAGGTGTTGCTAGGCTGCTGCTAGGGAACTTGGGGTGGTTGCTATGGTGTTGCTATGCGGTTGCTAAGGTACTCGGGGTGTTGCTATGCTGTTGCTAGGGTACTTTGGATGGTTGCTAAATTGGATTGGATTGCATTTTTCATACATGAAATGCAGCTCAAAGTGCTTCACAAAATAAAATAGATGCAAAAAACATTGACAATGATTCATACAATATTAATATAAATAATACTCAAAAGCAATTTTAAAAGGTTCACATGGTAAAATAGAAACATAAAAACAAACATTAAAACAATATCAGTATAAATACTCATAAGCAACTTTATAATATACACTTAGCAATTAAACTCTGCTTTCAGTAACAGTGTGAAGATCTTTCATCATTCTGCTGTTAATTCATCTGCTCTGCTTTCTCTTCAGAGATCATGATGGTTCAATGACGCACTCACATGTTCGTAGTCGATTGTCTCTTTCCATCTCTGGGTTCTTTTTGTTCTCCAGCATCACCATCTTCCTCTCCTTCACCTCAGTGTTCCTGGAGGGACGCTGATATGGGAGCCCTATGTTGACCGGCTCAACGGCTGCCCACAATAACAATCAATGTTCACTGACTCACACTGATGCATCTAGATTTGATTGTATAGCTCTTGTGAAAATAACAGCTATGGATGAGTGTGTATTCACTTGCCTTCTTTATTCTCCTCCTCTCTGTACTTCCTATAGGTCTTCCACCAAACATCCTTCTGGTCGGCCTCTTCCGCTGCTCTCACGTAGCGAGTGTAACTGCGATATTTCTCCAGAGAGTCCAGTTGAGTCCAGTCAATGTCCTCATTGCGCATCGGACCCAAAGGGGGAGACCGGTGACCCAGAACAGCTACAGAACATTTGATAGAGGATTTATTAGTAATCCAATGACAATAATAATAACAATAAATTATAATAATATCTAATAAAATTATACATTACTTCTTATAATATAGTAAAATAATAATCATAGTAATATAATTTTTTTTAAATATAAATGTAATAAAACAATTTTATAATAATAAAATAATAAAAAATATGATAATGTTTAATTTAAATATAATTATAAAATAACATAAAATGTTGTAATATAAA
Source organism: Sinocyclocheilus rhinocerous (assembly GCF_001515625.1). NCBI lineage: Eukaryota > Metazoa > Chordata > Actinopteri > Cypriniformes > Cyprinidae > Sinocyclocheilus > Sinocyclocheilus rhinocerous. Next base: position 411,957 of record NW_015630984.1, read on the forward strand.
TATAATAATAAAAACAACAATAATAATGAATATTATAATAATGTTGTAACATAACAATAATAAATATAAAAATGTAGTATAAATGTAATAATAAAAAACAAAATATTAATATCATTATAATATTGCTTTAATATAGATAATATTAAAAACAACACAAATAATAATTGTTGTAATATAAATAATAATAATAAACAATAAATATAAAAATGTAGTATCAATTTAATAACAACAGTGAAAATATTCATATTATAATATTGTTCGATAATAAAAACAACCATTATAATAATAATAAATCTTATAATTCCGTAATAAAAATATAACAACAATATATAATATAACAAAATAAAACAACGCTAATAATGTAATCATTTAGAGCACGTCTAAGATAAGCAGTAACTAAAAGTGCTTCAGAAAGATACGAAAAAGGACAGAAAGGATAGAATGAAAATACAGACTAATAAATAAATAATCTACTTATTGATCATAATACATAGAATAAGTAGACAGATAAATGCAATAAGTACATATAAAGGTCATTCACACCAGAAGACA
>NW_015630984.1:412568-413759 GCF_001515625.1 Sinocyclocheilus rhinocerous
CACCTTCTCCTTGTAATACCTATGTCATACCCTTGTCATTATACAAATGTATGTCCTCATTTGTCACAAAAACGCGCACAAACACACAGAGAGAGAGAGAGAGAAGCGGCTCTACTGATTATTGAACTTATTAACTGCACATTCACACAAATATCGTCCAGCAGCGCTCACCGGTGGACCGAAGACCCCTCGCGTGACGCTTCAGCGCCACATCCACCGCCGCGCCCGCAGCAGAACACACGCCGCGCTGCGCAGCGCCATGATGAACCGCGACCGACCAGCCGCGAGACGTCAATACACAAGAAGCGTGACGTAACGTGCGTGCACGTCACCGCGTCTGAGCGCTCATGCGTATGGAAGGCGACGAGAAATCCAGAGCGCGCAGGACTCGGGATTATTTCAATATTATAATATTGTTTTAATAATAAAAACAGCCATTATAATAATACATCTTATAATAAATAATACACCGTAATAAAAATATAACAACAATATATAATATAATATATAATCATTTAGAGCACGTCTAAGATAAGCAGTAACTAAAAGTGCTTCGGCTCTACTGATTATTGAACTCATTAACTGCACATTCACACAAATATCGTCCAGCAGCGCTCACCGGTGGACCGAAGACCCCTCGCGTGACGCTTCAGCGCCACATCCACCGCCGCGCCCGCAGCAGAACACACGCCGCGCTGCGCAGCGCCATGATGAACCGCGACCGACCAGCCGCGAGACGTCAATACACAAGAAGCGTGACGTAACGTGCGTGCACGTCACCGCGTCTGAGCGCTCATGCGTATGGACGGCGACAAGAAATCCAGAGCGCGCAGGACTCGGGGTTATTTCACGTTTCTGCACGTATCTGATGAGTAAATACTCCCGTGAGTCTTACGAGAAAGGAGTTTGTCGATTAATAAATGTTCTGCTTTCATTTTAAAAGTAGATGTTGTTTAGTGGTGATGTAGGGACAGGTGGAGTTTGTCTGTTTACTGTCTCGATGTTTTCAGCATATGGATGCACCTAAGAATTAATAATGACTATAATTCATCAGTCAAATGTATTTAATTCGGTTTATAGATTATAGAACGGTATACTTAAGCATCAACATTTATCTGATGCTGAAACACGAACATCTATCTATCTATCTATCTGTCTGTCTGTCTGTCTGTCTATCTATCTATCTATCTA
>NW_015630984.1:414051-425003 GCF_001515625.1 Sinocyclocheilus rhinocerous
TGTCTGTCTGTCTGTCTGTCCGTCCGTCCGTCCGTCCGTCCGTCCGTCCATCCGTCTATCGTATGTGTCTGTCTGTGACAACATGCCCCAATAGTGGTTTTCATTGACATTAACGTTGTTGCATCATGTATTTTGTACTTTCAGGTTTCCAGATTTATGATGGATGATCATATGCAGTGCACGATCTGCTTGGATCTATTTAAATGCCCCGTGACAATCCCATGCGGTCACACCTTCTGCAAGGCCTGCATCTCCAAATTCTGGGATGGCATGCACAAAGACTTCCACTGTCCTTTTTGTAAAAATTCCTTTGACACAAGGCCTGAGCTGAATCGCAACGTGTCTCTGTCGATGATAACGGAGATGCCCGCCACACACAGTCCAGCCAAGACAGATGTGAGTGCAGGAGCCTCCGTCCACACGGATCCGGAGCCAGAGCAGATCTGTGAGCGGCACCAGAAGCCTCTGGTCATCTACTGCAGGAACGACAGCATGTGTGTTTGTTATGAGTGCTCTGTGAACGAGTGCAAGGGCCATGATAAGATTTTGGTGGAAGAAGAACGGAAGAATAGAGAGGTAATATTGTATTTGACATACAAATGCTGTATAGTTTAAATAGTATATCATTATTTTTGCATTATAGTAATGAGAATTTGAGATGAAAATGTTTAATTTTTCAGTTTTTCAAATGTCCATTAATTTTCTTTATGCAATATATATATATATATATATATATATATATATATTTACATAGATTCTGCATCACAATCTTGATAATGTTTTTCTCTCCAAAAGTAAGAGTAACCACTTGGGGGGGAAGCCTTGTGTGCTCATTAGTAAAAAATAATCCTGAATGGTGGGCTTCTGTCCAAGAGCAATATACATACATATATTTCTTAATTTTATAGTGAAATATATTGACTGGTTTTGTGAGATTCTACCTGTATGTCATTGCTGACTTTTTTAAAGAATTTGTAGGAAAATGTTTGTACTTAGCACAACATTAATATTCTTATAATTTTTCTGTGCAGGCAGGATTGAAGAAAAAGAGTGCAGAATTCAAGAAACACCAGGAAAGCGCTGAGAGAAACCGCCTGGAGCTGATGGAGAACATGGAGAAAGTGAAGGCAAGACAGCATCATTACCCGCTTCATTAGGGACTTTATACAAAAATAAATATATGTCATATATATTCAAACCCATGTGACATTATAGTGACACTTTACAATAAAAAAAGAACAATATGTAATACACAATACACTAACATACAATATATAATAATACATAATTATATGTATTATAATGTAATATAACAATACGTATGTATTTCTATTAACTAACGTTAACAAAAAATTAATAAATACAGTAACAAATATATTGCTCATTGTTAGTTAATGCAGTAACTAACGTTAACTAATGGGACCTTAATGTAAAGTGTTAACAACATTATTTCATCCATGGACAACAAAAGGAGACATTTTGAGGAATATCCACATTGCTCTTTTTCATAAAATGAAAGCAGACAAGAGCTGTCATGCACAAATAAGGACTAAAATCACCATAAAATGATCATACGGTAATCGATACTACTACTGATCGATATTTAATAAACGCTTCCATTCTGCCAGATGGCTGGGATCTTATTCAGTTTAAACATGCAAAGACATGCAGGACCCAGTGCTGTTTGGCATTTTTTTAGACTAAATCTACACAAACTGATTCACACATTAATCCACTGCCAGGCCTCAATCCTAAAATCTTAAGTATTTGTTTATTTAAATCCAAACGGTGACTTTTTTTTTGGCCAGGCAGTGTATATGAGGGAATAGTCTTAAAGGATGCATACTGAATTAGAAAGCAGTAGCATCACTGCTCATGGCGTGTGTGTTTTAGCTTGTTGTTCTCTCTCTGCTCTGTCAGGTATCACTACAGCAGACGTCTCAGTGGGTGAACACCAAGTTCTCACAGCTGATAAAAGTGTTGGCAGAGAAACAGGAGGTGACACAGCTTTTTCTGGAGCAGCATCAGGAAGTGACACTGTTGCAGGCTCAGGAGAGGCTGGCTGTGCTGGAGGAGAGAGCGATGCAGCTCACAGCCCTTCAGGAGGAGATCAGCAGCCTGTGTTCCCTCCCTCCCTGCCAGCTCATCAAGGTTTCAGCAAGATTTGATTTGATTTAATTTAATTTAATTTAATTTAATTTAATTTAATAATTTAATTTAATTTAATTTAATTTTTGATATTATTTAATTTAATTTATATTTGTAATTTTTAAATTATTATTATTATTTTTTTTTTAGAAATGTGCACCACACACAAAAAAATTTATTAAATAAATAAATAAAACTGGCTTCATTTTTTTTTTTTATTAATTATTTTAACATTAATTCATGCTGTTATATAGAAAAAAATGTTTGTTGATGCTACTAAGATTGTTTTGGTTGGTAAAGTATTACTATTGTTATTATAGTGATATTAATTTATAATCATATTAACTATTAATTTTGATATGATTGTTTTAGAGTTTATTGTTAATGTTGTCACAGATGTGAATAGGTCTGATTTGTGTCTGTGCTCATGTTTGTGTGCTGATGCAGGACTCCAGGTTCATAAAGGTCCCACGCTTCAGTGACGTTCCTGTGGATGTGCATGTGAGCGTTCAGGAGAAGCTGACGCCCATCACAGACGTCCTGTCCCGCGTGTCCAAGCTGGTGTGTGAGGATCTGGAGAGAGCCGTACAGGTGTCCGGAGGACAGGATAAAGAGGGTGAGGAATGATCACAGTCTGTTCACTGACCGTCTGACGCTAAATGCACACAAAAATGGCTGTCTGAAATCACCTGTTTCAGTCTAATTATCTGCATTTTTTAAAATTTCCATGAGTCAGGACACATAGATTTCTTTTATCAGTCAGCCAGTAAACAAAGTTATGTTTGCAAGGTGCTGAGTGTTTGAGGTCAATCACTGGATTTGCCAAATTTAGTCAGATTTGTGGTATCAAATATTTACTGTGAAAAATAATCAGTGCTTGTTATTTTAGGATGGACTGAAGTTGTACACACATTTTCTGCCATTTTTTGAATATTTTTTTTCACAGCAGTCTGTTAATTAGTGTAATGTATAATCCAATTCAGATACACCTGCTCCTAAATGAAACATAAACACACACCCAAAAACACTTTATAAAGACTTTTATAAATCACTTTATAAAGAACAACCGATTATACCAATCTAGGAGTGGGCAATGTCAATATATACTCCATTTGATGAAAGCATGGTAATAACAAAAATGTACAAAAAGATAATGGTCCTTATGACAATTTTCAAAGTAATAGTATGGTAGACCTATCACTATTTTGATAAATGTAAATGTATTTATTTATATAAACTGTCATAAATGTTGCAAAATAACAATAAAGTATCATAAGGTATAGTAATTAAGTTTAAAACAGTAATACAAATACAAATTTATTTAAAATACAATTTTATGTACATTTTTTGGTCTAAAAATATTGTTTCATCCATATCTGTCAAGCATGTTTTATGTTTTCCGCCATATTTTCTGTGCAACCATTATTTGAATATTTTTTCCTACACTAGTCTATTAATTTATGTAATGTATAATCCATTTCAGAAAAAAAAAAACTGCCCATAAATGGAATGCAAACACAACAAATAAAACTATCAAAGATTATGCCAAACGATGGGTGGGTAATATAAGCAAAAAATGAATATCACAATATTTAAAAAAAAATCTTGGTGGATAACAATATACGCATTTTTATGAAAAAGTGATGCTAAAAAAAGATGTATTTAAAATATATTTAAAATAACATAAACAATTATTATTTACTTATTATATATTTTATTCTAAATATTTTTTAAATACACACTTTTCAAATATATATATATATTATGGTACTTATGCCATAGTCCTGTCAATTACATATTTTATTTAACCAATCATGAACTTTGCAAGGGAACAGTTTTATAAATAAATGATAATTATTTAAAATACTGTTTTTACTCTTTTTATTTATTTATTTTTTCTAAAAATCCTTTTTTCGTTGTTTCTCGTAGGCTCTCCTCAAGATAAGAGGCCAGTTCTGGCTGTTGTTCCCAGTCCTGCAACACCATCATATCCAGCAGAGATGGAGGGACTGAACGCATGTACGCTCATATCATATCATCACAGGATACTACAATGCTTTAGAGCCATCAGTAGTTTATTATTCTCATATGTTGCAATTCTTCTCTTCATCCAGACCGTTGCAACCTGACCTTTGACCCTCGCACCGCCAATGCTCACTTACGGCTCTCCCAGAGCAACAGGAGGGCGGAGCATCTGACATCGGGGCCCCGCCCCGTCCCGGCCGACGAGTCCCGCTTCGACCACACCTGGCAGGTGTTGTGTTTCCAGAGCTTCACTCACGGCCAGCACTACTGGGAGCTGGAGGTGTCCAAACCGTGGGCCTATGTGGGCGTGACGTACCCGAACATCCCGCGCAAGGAGAAGGGCAAGCGCTGCATGGTGGGGATGAACGAGCTGTCGTGGAGCCTGCAGCTGGATGAGCGGCAGCTGAGCGCGTGGCACGCCGGCTGCAAGGAGTCCGTCGCCGGCCAGCTGCAGCCGAATGCTCAGCCGCTGCGCATCGGGATGCTGCTGGACTACGAGGCCGGGACGCTGACGTACTACGCCGAGGGACAGGTCCGGCTGCACGCCTTCCACTGCGCCTTTACACAAGCACTGCTACCGGCCTGCTGGATAGGAGAGGGCGTCACCATTACACTCTGTGAACCGCGAGCATGAAAAGGTTTGATCCTGGGGAAATAGATGCATCATCCCTACTGTAGCTGAACCTGAGACGTGTGGCCTTCCTTTGCCATCATTTACTCCTGGTGTTTTTGAGCGGTGGTGAGATTTGACGAGCTCAGTATCTACTCTGGGATGGTTCGGGTTGATCTGTTGATCTGATAATTGTGTAAGGGCTGAAACATACTTCACGCAAGTATGTAGACGCAGATGCTCACACTTAAGTGAAATATGTAGTGAAATATTCATTGCAAGTATTTAAAATGAAAAATAATGTTTTAAAAGAAGTCTGTTATGCTCACAAATTCTGCATTGATTTGAATGTTGTGAAATATTACAATTTAAAATAATTATTTTTAAATATATTTCGTACATTCATATTAATCAGTATATGAGAATGATTTCTGAAGGATCATGTGACACTGAAGACTGGAGTAATGATGCTGAAAATTCAGCTTTGATCACAGGAATAAATTACATTTTAATATAAATTCAAATATAAAAGTTATTTTAAATTGTAATAATATTTAACTATTTTTATTGTTTTTGCTGTATTTTTGATCAAATAAATGCAGCCTTGATGAGCAGAAGAGACGTCTTTCAATAACTATTCCAAAACACACACACACACAGAACATCTGTGTTTGTGTACTTCATAAAGTGTGTTTCTGTCCTAAACTTTGCCATTCTTTCCTGTGGCCAAATGATAGCAGGTTACATGAACTTTTAAGAAGTTTTGAAGAGTTTGCATTGAGGGCCAGCTGTGCATTATTTCGTTTTTATGTTGTTTTTGAGTGAGATCAAAATTATTTTCTGCTGTATCCACTCTAGTATATGATTCCCATTTCTAGTTTTTAAATATTCAGAAACAGACCTGTTCGCCGGCAGTTTTAAAGTACAAACAGTTATGTTGTGTTCATTTCCGTCTTCTGTTTTCCTGTGCTGTTGGATTCTTGTTATAGTGATTTGTATTTTTACGTATTTCTACTGTATCAGTTTTAGTAGCATTTTGTTTATTTTTACAGAGTGTAACTACATCGTGGATGATGTGTCCATCAAATTGATCTTTTAACACTTCAGATATTGACATCTGTGATTATGAAATTAAATTTCATACTCTAAAACTCTAGTCATAAACTCTAATTTCATTATCATTGGTTGTGTTCAGAATAGCTTACTTGCATACTTCACAATATGTATCATTTAGGCCTACTAAACACTATTTTTATGCAATAGTAATGCTTTGCTTGCTATAGTAGGTTTATTATTTAATTTAGCAAGTGAAGTCCAGTTATCAAACAAATGATTGCATTTTTTAGTCGAATTTGGTCCAATTAGTCTAATCAAACCAGTCAAGAGGGAGATATTAAAAACAATCAAAGCTGATATTCCTCCTGGTTGCTTCATCACTTTTTAATTGGAAAGTTGAGCATGTCACATTATAGGTCAAAAAAGTTAGAATTGTGAGATCTAAAACTAGCAATTGTGAGAAAAAAAATCCGAATTTATACCTTTTTTTCCTCGCAATTGAAACTTTGAATTGAAAATTGAATTTTTTTTCTAATAATTCTGAATTTATATGTTGCGATTTTTTTCGCTTTTTTTCTGAATTGTGATTTAAAAAAGTCACAATTACCCTTTTTATTTTTTTATCCTGTGGCAGAAACAGGCTTCCTCTGCACTTTTTTTTTTGCATACTGTGCACAGTATAAATAATGCATACTGCAAATATAGAATTAGTATGCTATTCTGAACGATAGCCTTTCTATAAAGAGCCATTGAAAGTTTGAACACTGTGTGTGTTATATCTGAATATGGGATCATAATTATATGAAATCCATTCTTTTATAGCATACTTGAGGTCTGAGCTCACTTCTTTGAGCTGATTTTATGCACTAAAGAGTAGCAGGTGGAACTGTACCTAATATTGGGAGATTGTTTGATTTTTAGAAAAGCAATTTAATTTGCACAAGCAATCACAGCTGCAAGAGTGAAGGGACAACTGGAAAAGCACATTCTTTGGGAATAATGAAGTCATTTCGAATTGTGTCTGTATCTCCTGAGAGACTTTTATCAATGAATGTGAACTCATCTTGATGTTTGTCTGCTTTTGAAACCCTGTTCATCATGTACATGAATGATGAACACAAAACGTCCATAAATGAAATGCATCGTTCCACTTGTACAGGTTTACTTTAATAAAATACACTTTAAATAAGACAATGCAGTGAAGACCATGCGTAACTGATTAATTGTATAATTAAATAAATTAGGGAAAAATAGAATCAACAAACGCTGTCCAGGAGACTGAAGGTGCATGTGGGGTTAAAGTGCATCTTTAGTCTTAACTGCTGCTGCATGCTTCAGAGATGCCAAGACTAGTACACACTGCTGCAGAACACGTCTGAAACACGCTTCATCAGAATATACAACATGTAGTGTTTGTGAAGGTGATTTTACACAATGCTCAGTTAATTTGATTGCTTTTTTTGCTCTGGCAATGAAAATGATTGCAAAAGAAGCCAAAGTGGAATCAACCACTGCATGTTGCCGAGCAACAACAGACTAACAGCCTGTCCAATCAGAATCAAGAACCAGAACTAACTGTTGTATAAAACAGATTTGCAGCACATAAAGGTTTTAGTTAAAGGAATAGTTCACCAAAAAATGTAAATATACACACCCTCAGGCCGTCCAAGATGTAGATGAGTTTGTTTCTTCATCAGATTTGAAGAAATGTAGCATCACATGACTGTCTCACCAGTGGATCCTCTACAGTGAATGGGTGCCGTCAGAATGAGAGTCCAAACAGCTGATAAAAACCGTTGCTTCCGGCTAAAATATGAGTCCTCTATTCATAATATTGCTTTCTAGAGTGAAAAAGTCATCTTGTCTGAATTAGGAGAGAAATATATACAGATCAAGCACCGTTTACAAGCCAAAACAGCTCTAGACAAATATGTGGGTGGATTTTGATGGACTTTTTCACTGGAGGAAGCGTTATTATGGATTATGGACTAGAGGATCCATTGGTGAGACAGTCATGTAATGCTACATTTCTCCAAATCTGATGAAGAAACAAACTCATCTACATCTTGGATGGCCTGAGGCTGAGTACTCTTTCAGCAAATTTTAAATCCTTTAAGGCAGCGGTTCTCAATTCCAGTCCTCGCGTACCCCCGCTCTGCACATTTTGTATGTTTCTCTTATTGCTTCAGACGTTTGTTATATTTGACTGTAAGTGCCCTGCGAAGTGGACATTATCGGATATTCCTCCATGATTCCAGTTTGTAACAAGTGAGCAGTGACAGCCAACAATCTTTCATTTAATAACGTTGGATGCAGCAGTCGAGAATGAACAACGGCCGAAGCACTGTCCAAAACTCTTATGCAACTATCAAAATACTTCAAACCTCGTTCAATCGATCTATACAAAATCACTCATAAATGTCTCCTAAATGGACTATTTTTCAAATTTAGAAAAGCTCAATCAGCTAACAGTCGGTCCCTCTCATTCACCAGCTATGAATTCATGTGTGTCTCTCTCTGGTCCCTCTACATTGGCCAGAGCCCCCTACGGTATGCATTTGGTGGAATGTGCAGTAAAGGGGCGTTCGCATTTGATTTGCTGTGACTAAGCTTCCGGAAGTCTTTTGTTTTCAAAGACAGATTTAAAGGGATAGTTCACCTTCAGTTGCTGGTCCCCACTGACTTGCATAGTGTTTTTTTTTTTTTTTCTTCATACTATGGAAGTCAGTGGGGACCAGCCTTAGTTGGTTAACTCACCTCGGGCAGGTAGACCCGTGTCGGAGCAAACGTAGTCGCGCTGGAACTCGCTGCAGCTTCAGCTGCTTTTGCCTCCGCTAGAACAACAAACACAATCAATTTAAGACAGGAGTGACGTCTTGAACTATAAAGGAGTACAGTAGTGGCTCATACCTGCGGGGGTTCTGGGCAGGTCTGGGTCCGGAGGAGCGTGGTTCATCGGAGCTATATACGGCGGAGGAGGCATGTAGGCTGCTGGTCCATCAAAGCCAGGAGGGATGGGGTAAAATCCACCTACAGGACACAAATAAGTGAAAGTGTGGCCAAGTGTGGTGTCCCATACGCGGAATTTGTGCTCTGCATTTAACTCATCCAAGTACACACACACACACACAGCAGTGAGTAATGAACACACACCCGGAGCAGAGGGCAGCCATTTTTTCCTTTGGGAGGAAGAAAGAGAGCGTTGATCATTCACTCCCCCCACCTACAATCCCTGCCGGTACCGAGACTCGAACCCGCAACCTTTGGGTTACAAGTTCGACTCTCTAACCATTAGGCTACGACTGCTCCAAATAACAGCAGTTTAGTGTTTGAATGCAAGTTTAAATGTCAGTACATCGTTTACTCTGCACTATTTTGGACATAATATGTTGTGTTATAACCTGGAGGTGGAGGTCCAGGGTAGGCGTATCCAGGAGGAGGAGGTGTGGCCGAATACATGCCGTTAGCGGGAGGAGGTGGAGGGTAAGCGTACGCCCTGTTCGCCATGTAAGGACAACCGTAATTTACAGTCACCGGTTGCCCTCTGGATGCTGAAATGAATGAGAGAGACTGAAGGTAATGCTTCCACATCAAATCAACAACCTGATGCTAAAACATTTCTTTTTAAATCAAATGATGTTACTTTTAAAACGTACCCTGTGCCGCCACCTGTAGCATGTACTGTCCAAACTCAATCGCTCCTCCCGCAATAAAAATCAACTTGAAGGTTGCAGAACCTTCCCAACCACCTGCAGCAGTGATGGAAACACTCTTCAGTAAACTTTATTACTACGAGTACATTGTCTCTTCCCTTTTGATGTTCAGATTACACTAAACCTGGACTCTTCATATACTTTCTTCCAAGGACCAGACTATTCAAATGAAAACTCAAGGAGGGTCTTGATTCAGATCTGAGTACTTTTATTTGAAGCTGAACATGTTAACATGAAATTCAAAATTGAACACCCATAATACTGTGTTTTTTAACATGAATGCATAATATACAGTATATATATATTTTTTTTTAATAAAATATGTATTATTATATTAACACCAATATTGTGTAATATAAAGACGTGTCAATTGTTTTGAATTAATTACATGATATGAAAGTAAATTTATTGAATCAGTTGCAATTATTTGCATTATTCGAATTCGAGGTGTTTTACCTCCAGGCTCGGCGCTGATCATTCCCTTGATGTAGTTGGCACCAAGTACTGGCTGTTTGACCTCACAGGCCTTCATAAGATAAAACGGCATCATGAAAGATTGCAGAGGGTCCTTCCCTTTAGTCAAGAAGATCACCTAAAGATCAAACCACAGCAGTTCAAATGATGAACACATTCATTTACAAACCACTGAAAAAGACCTTATTGCACATTTCTAAATTTTATATATCACATGCATCATGTAGCCAATCAGGAGACAGACGATGCCCAAATCCATCAGGTTAATCATATTAAAAATATGTTTAAAGATAATGCACACTTTTATTATTTAATTGTTTCCTTGCTTTGTCCTTATCATCATTAAAAAAATAAGATGATGGTCTGAACTCCTCCTCTTGTATTATGTACCCTGTAAGGTGTCAGGTAAACGCTTCCCTTCTTGCTTTTTCTGAAGGCTTCTGGCAAGCGTTCTGTGTCACTGAACACCAGCTCCACATTCTCATATGACATCAAGACACTGCAGGAAAACAGATTTGGTTTATTACAGTCAGCACATTCTCTGCCAACACATCACTGACAAGGAACAAAGACTTTTGTTTATAAATGTAAAGAATACCAGCAATCAAAGAAAGTTGTCTCTTGTTATAATAATTCACTATTAATAATAATAATAAACAACAATAATAAAATACTACTATTATGAAATAAATAATGTAAAAATATGAAAAATAAATTAATATAAATAAAATATATATTATTACAATTTATAATGATATATACATTTAAGAAATAAAATAATAATAATATAATAATAATAATAATTGTCATTTTAAGTTGTAGTTATAAGAACATTTGTATCAATAATAATAATATTAATGAATATAATATAAATAAAAATAGAAATTATATAAATAAAAAATCAATAATATAAAAATGTAAAAGTA
>NW_015630984.1:425074-432662 GCF_001515625.1 Sinocyclocheilus rhinocerous
GATATATATATATATTATATATTATTATTATTATAAGTTGTAGTACTTAAACATTTATCTGTAATATTATACAAATTTAATATAAATAGTAGTAGTAGTAGTAGTAAGTAGTAAAATTATTAAAAATACATTAAAATAAATACAAATATAATAACAACTTATTAAGATAATAATAACAATAATGGGTATGAATAAAAACGTAATGTACAAGGAGATGCAAAAAAGTTAAATAAATAAAAATGCTTAAATAAAAAGTATCATTCAATATCACATATATTTGGGTACTTATGTGATATATGTATATCTATTGTCCTCATTTGTAAGTCGCTTTGGATAAAAGCATCTGCTAAATGACTAAATAAATAAAAATAAATAAAAATATGTTAATGGTTTGTTGATATGTTAGTGATATGTTGTCATTGCTGGTGTCATCAATCTCAGTCTTTATCAGTTGTGTAATAAGATCGCAGCTATAGTGAAACTTTAAGAGCATGTCATTTCTTTTAGAAGAAGCTTAAGAAGATTATTGCTGACCTACTGCGACTAACACAAGCATTTACAGCACAGCAGAAATACAAATCCTACGATGGCGAGGGCTGAGCTCATTAATATTAATTAAGTAACGTGGCATGCCTCCAGCTGATTGGCTGAAACACAAACAGGGCATGCGTCATGAATATTAATAGAGCTGCGTGACTGAACGCTGCAGGAAGGTTTCCAAGCAACTTGAGCGTGACTAAATTATTTAATATTCATAGACGCAAACTTCGCCATAGTAGGATCCTGAAAGCTGCGCAAGATCCATGTTTTTAAAAGATAACATCTTATGTGACTGAATGTGGGCTGCATTTACAGCGTGTAAACATAATGTTGCTTAAAATGAATACATAAACAGCTGACAGTATGAAAACAGTGCAAATGAATAAAATGGGTGTGATCTAACGGTTCACGCGATGTTATTCAACACATGACACTGTAGACTGTACTATTCATATTATGTGAACACAAAAACCTCAAACACAACAATTAATTCAATATGGACGTTTTGGACAAATCCGTGAAATCAAAAATAGGACAGTACCAGATTTATATAGCAAAATAATGACAGCAATAATGAATACGCGGCATTACCTTTCGCTGTTGTTGATGATAACACCTCCAGATTCAGAATGATTGTTGTTGAGGGCCATGCTTGAAATCTGTCTGTTATTGTGCGAAATTGACGCTCTACATTCTACGAGAGCAACTCAAAGATCCACCTGCACTTCCGGCATAGGTCACGCCCCCCGGTGACGTCAACGAGCGGGTTTGAGACATTTCCCGAACCTTCTCAAATAACAAATAAATATTCATCTAATCAAAGGAGAATAATCTTAATCTCATAATATTTTATTTTTCTTTGCTTAGATTAGATGTGTATGCATGTATGTACCAAGAGCACAGCAAATTCCTTGTGTGTTTGCGCACACTTGGCGAATAAAGCTGATTCTGATTGATTCTGATTTATATCAAGCTCGACCAGTTGGACAACACAAGAATAGACATGAAACGGCTCTTTAAATTCTTAAAAGAAAATAAAAAAATCATAAATTATTCTTGAAATGACCAACGCATATAAAGGAAGAAGGTTACATAAAAAAACAATATATTTTAACATTAGATTTTAAATTTTGATGTTATATCCACTATTGTTTTATATAGAATAGTTCTATTTCTCTTTTGTATTTAATGCAATTCATACAAAAGTGGCTGTAATTAAATTACAGAAAAATTAAGAGGTATCCCTTACTTTACTTTTTTTCGGGGGAAAAGTAATCATATTACAGTAAACAAGTTCTTAGTAATGCATTACACACAGCACTATGTGCAACCGGCCGCCAGCATCTACTTTTATTTTGAAATATGACATAACGCTTAAGTAAACCTTAAAGCTACGTTAAAGAATATTTATATTTCTATGTAGGTCAAAAGATGATTGTTTGAAACTTGAATCCTTGCCATTGCGTTTTTAATAAATAATAAATGATTTTCACGCAGCACCCCTGTGTAAAATATGGTTTCTGCCGCTTCTCAAAGATCGTGATCTGAAACTGACGCCATTTTGGATCTTATGCAACGAGGTATTTTGCGTATACCCATCCGTCTACCGTGAGCCAACATGGCCGATAAGACTCCTCGGTTTCTTAACATGTGGATAACTCAAAACGTCGCTCCGCGTGAGCTCGTGTTTTCTTCCTGCGTGCTGTAGTGGAGCAGCATGGCTTCATCTGCGAAGAGGCGAGCTGTTGAAACGGGACAAAACCCCCAAGACGGCGATAAAAGCTCGGACGAGGGTCTGGAAGACTCTGGCGACGAGGACAGTGAGAATTCTGAAAAAATAAACGAGGTAAGTTGCGATTTTAATTGTTATTGTAGCCAAAAATGCCCTGATGTGCAGGCCAGACTGGCTCTGCGTTGAAATACGTTGTTTTGTGATCAATAAATGTGTTTCGGTTTGCGTTTAGGAGGTTATTGTGGACTTTGAAGCACACGCGATATCTGACAACGACTTCCATGGCATTAAAGCCCTTCTGCAGCAGGTACAGAGACATTAGACACTGTAGACTGTACTATTCATATTATGTGAACAGAAAAACCTCAGACACAACAATTAATTCAATATGGACGTTTTGGACAAATCCGTGAAATCAAAAACAGGACAGTACCAGATTTATATAGCAAAATAATGACAGCAATAATGAATACGCGGCATTACCTTTCGCTGTTGTTGACGATAACACCTCCAGATTCAGAATGATTGTTGTTGAGGGCCATGCTTGAAATCTGTCTGTTATTGTGCGAAATTGACGCTCTACATTCTACGAGAGCAACTCAAAGATCCACCTGCACTTCCGGCATAGGTCACGCCCCCCGGTGACGTCAACGAGCGGGTTTGAGACATTTCCCGAACCTTCTCAAATAACAAATAAATATTCATCTAATCAAAGGAGAATAATCTTAATCTCATAATATTTTATTTTTCTTTGCTTAGATTAGATGTGTATGCATGTATGTACCAAGAGCA
Organism: Sinocyclocheilus rhinocerous; assembly: GCF_001515625.1. Lineage (NCBI taxonomy): Eukaryota > Metazoa > Chordata > Actinopteri > Cypriniformes > Cyprinidae > Sinocyclocheilus > Sinocyclocheilus rhinocerous. The sequence goes on from NW_015630984.1 coordinate 428,139, forward strand.
CAGCAAATTCCTTGTGTGTTTGCGCACACTTGGCGAATAAAGCTGATTCTGATTGATTCTGATTTATATCAAGCTCGACCAGTTGGACAACACAAGAATAGACATGAAACGGCTCTTTAAATTCTTAAACGGTTTGCGTTTAGGAGGTTATTGTGGACTTTGAAGCACACGCGATATCTGACAACGACTTCCATGGCATTAAAACCCTTCTGCAGCAGGTACAGAGACATTCATGTTTGCATTGTACTGAATATGCAGATATAATTTACACTGCACAATTTGCACTTCAGCAGAGATTAAAAATGACAACGAATATGAATACATTATATTTACACACACACACACACGTATGTTTTTGTTTTTCCAGCTGTTCCTGAAGTCTCATGTGAACACATCTGATCTGACTGACATCATCATCCAGCAGAAGCACATTGGCAGTGTCATCAGAGTGAGACTCATTTCAATTAAACTTTTTTTTTTATTGTTTATAATTTGTTCACATAATTCAATTGACATTGTATCTTAAAATATACTGATCATCACCATAATAATACTTAAAATATTCATTAATAGCAATGAACATCTGGATGAATAGTGTCCAGATTAATTTTTTTATGAAATACAGTAAAGTTAATGGTCAAATATGAGATCCTGGTTGCAAAAAAAAACAATTCAGCTTAAGCGAAAGCCATTCATTTTATTTATAAGCAAATTATCACTCCGTTTTGTGAGACTTCAAATAATAGTGTAATTTCTGTTTTACAAAAATTCATTCCTTAACGTTTACTGTTAATAATGTATATTTCATTAACAGATGTAATTTTATATGTAACTTAAAACAGTAAAAACAAAAAACGGGGCCACAAGGAGGTACTAGAGAAAAATAGTGTAACAGATATATAATATATAACGTAATAAAGACATAATAATAAAAATAATAGATCAAAATTAATAAAAAAATTAATAATTAAAAATAATAATAATAATAGTCTAAATGAATGAATATAATATAATATAATTACTGAAAATAATTACAATAATTAAAAAATATTTAAACAAAAAATACATCAAACAGTACATTGCTACATTTTTAAATTTTAGCATGAGGGTTCCTCGCACAAGGATGATCATGTTTGGGGGTCCGTGGCATTAAAAAAAAAATGGAAAACCCCTGCCTTAAAATATACTGATAATCACCATAATAATATTTATAATATTCATTAAACGTAATGAACATCTGGATGAACAATGGCCTTGTCCTTAATTATAATATGTGACCCTGGACCACAAAACCAGTCATAAGTAACCAGTCATTTTTCGAAATTGAGATTTATACATCATCTGAAAGATGAATATATAAGCTTTCCATTGATGCATGCTTTCTTAGGATACGTTAATATTTGGCAGGGATACAACTGTTTGAAAATCTGGAATCTGAGGGTGCAAAAAAATCTAAATATTGAGAAAATCACCTTTAAAGGGGTCATATGATGCGATTTCAATTTTTCTTTTCTCTTTGGAGTGTTACAAGCTCTTGGTGCATAAAGAAGATCCTCATCGCTCCGGCTGGGACACGGCATCACAGTATGTGAGGGGCGTAACATTTCCGTCTCACGCTTGAGGTATTCGACCAATCACAACGCATTGGATAGCTGGCCAATCACAGCACACCTCGCTTTTTCAGACCGATGAGCTTTGTAAAAATCGACGCGTTTCAAAAAGGCGGGGCATAGAGGAGAAACAATAATGTACAGTATGTGGAAAATAATGTGTTTTTTTTACTTTAAACCGCATAAACACATTTCATTACACCAAATACACAAAATAATGTTCTTTTTAGCAGCATCATATGACCCCTTTAAAGTTGTTCAAATGAAGTTCTTAGCAATGCATATTACTAATCAAAAATGAAGTTTTGATATATTCACAGTAGGAAATGTACAAAATGATCTTTACTTAAAATCCTAATGATTTTTGGCATAAAAGAAAAATCTATAATTTTGACCCATACAGTGTATTTTTGGCTATTGCTACAAATATACCCCAGCGACTTAAGACTGCTTCTGTGCTCCAGGGTCACATATTATCATTTCAATTAATGATTTAAACTATTTTTTTCTGTGTTTTACTCCAGCAAGCGGAGGTACCAGAGGACAGTGACGATGAAGCTGACCCAGACGAGGTGTTTGGATTCATCAGCATGGTGAACCTCACTGAGAGACAGGTGATAATACTAGTATTTATGAGTGATAACATGAATATCTCATGAGTTTGCGGCTCTGGATTGTGCTGTTTGTGTCCCGTCTGAGAGTCCTCTGTGTGTTGATCAGGGTGTGGAGTGTCTGGAGAAGCTGAAGGACATGCTTATAGAGCAGTGTGCTAAAGCCAGCTCCCCGGATGTTCAGGAGGGGTTCGAGCAGCTGCTGCTGGGTAACGGACACTCTGTCGGGCTGCTGCTGAGCGAGAGATTCGTCAACGTCCCGCCACAGATCGCCCTCCCCATGCACAAACAACTTCAGTAAGTGTTTAATGGTCCTGACCAGCAGAGGGAGTCAGAGTGTGTGCATCTGAAAATAATACAGATAGGCATGTACAAATACATGTACAATTACAGAACTTTCAAAATTTCTTAAAGCAAGACACTACATGCAAAAACATTGTTTTTTTTTCATGCACTGGTCAGTTTTGAGATTTTGGTTTATTTGGCTGTTCCTAATGTGTTGTTCAGACTAGTGGAGAGAAAACTACTGAAATACACTTGAGTGTTTATTTAATTGCACTATTGCATCTATTAGTGTCTGTAGATTTCAGCTGCAGTGCATATCTTTAAAGTGCTTTCAGCAGCACTTACACTGCCGGTCAAAAGTTTGGGATCAGTAAGACTTGTAATGTTTTTTAAAGAAGTCTATTATGCTCATCAAGGCTGCATTTATTTGATCAAATATACGTTATTGCAAAATGTTATTACAATATAAAATAATTTTAATATCCTTTCAAATATAATTTATTTCTGTGATGCAAAGCTGAATTTCCATCAGCCATTACTCCAGTATAAAGTGTCATGATCTTCAGAAATCATTCTAATATGCTGATTTATTATTAGAATTATCATATAAATCTTTTCTAACGATATAAATCTTTGCTATCACTTCATTTAACACATCCTTGCTGAATAAAAGTTTTAATTTCTTTAAAAAAAAGAAAGAATAAAAATGTACTGACCCCACACTTTTGAACTGTAGTGTATATTGTTAGAAAAGATTTCTATTTTAAATAAATGCTTTTCTTTTTAACTTTTTATTCATCAAAGAATCCTGAAAAAAAGTATCACAGGTTCCAAAAAAATATGAAGCAGCAACAGTTTCAGCACTGATAATAAATCAGCATATTAGAATGATTTCTGAAGATCATGTGACACTTTACACTGGAGTAATGATGCTGAAAACTTAGAAAAACGTTATTTTACATCTTAATAATATTTCACAATATTACATTTTTCCTGTATTTCTGATCAAATAAATGCAGCCTTGATCAGCATAAGAAACTCCTGTAAAAAAACATAAAAAATCGTTCTGATCCCAAACTTTTGAACGGTAGTGTACATCAAACTTAAGTTTTATTCCTATCTATATTCTGAAGATTTTTTCAGAGGGGTTTGTTCATATATCATTGGCCTGATTTTATACAACATTTTATTCCTGACAGGGTTATTAGAGTTAACTAAAACTAATTTCTGTTGCTTGAAATAAAATAAACTTGAACTTAAAAAAAAAAAAATAATATATATAAAAACTTATTTTATTTCAGCTAGTTGCCAAGGCAACATGTCTCATTTTCATTTAATTTACCTTGATATAATAAAAAACTTAACTTAAATTAAAACTATAAACATTAAAAAAGCTAATAAAAATGACAAAACACAAATGTACTAAAGATTTAAAATTTAAAGAGAAAATATAAAAGTAAAATTCAAAATAAACAAACAAAAAAAATCAAAATATTAATAACTATAATAATAGTATCTCAATAATACTGAAATCACACTGGTTCCTAAAACATGGTGATTTTATTTATTTATTTGCTGTTGATAATATTTTCTGACTTATGGAGAGATAAAAGGAAAAATCCAAAATCCTCTCTGTAAAAACCTTTAACTCGAATATGTCAACAAAATAAAACAAGAATTTAAGCCTGGCTTTATCCAATATTCAGATTTCAGTTCTGGAAATGTATGCAAATAAGCATCATTTGCATTAACATAACATTTTAGAAAATGTCTTATACAAATCATGTTTGAAATTCTTAATCAGTAAACCAATTCTTAATGTCTAATAATCAAGTCAAATGGCAGAGTATCTATTGGATAAATTTTACACCCTATTCACCTCTGGTGTCTTGCCTTAAAAAGGTAATTGAAAAGCAAAATGTTATTTTAACATGTGCATGATCAGTTTAAGCAATTATATTTCACATATCAACCAGCAGATATCAACTAAAAAAAAAAAAAAAAAACCCCAGTTTTTC
>NW_015630984.1:432723-434033 GCF_001515625.1 Sinocyclocheilus rhinocerous
AAAAAAAAGACCCAGTTCTTCAGTGACTTCCATTGTCACTTCTTTGATTCGTTGCTGTCGTCCTGCTGGAAGATGCAGGAAAGCGTTACTCAGCTATAGTCGTGTTGTGTCCGTCTGAATGTGTCAGTGTTATTGATGCCCAGCACTAATGCCATCACGTGGCTTTATAAAGATCTTATGTAACCGTGTGTCTAATGTAGGTCAGCGCACAACACCACATGTAGAAGAGCCACATCACATCCCAGAATCCCTGTAAACATGAGTGAAGTGTTTCACCATTAAACAAACAAACACATTTCTCATGTTCCTAAAACATTCACAGAAGTAGTTTGAGATGGATCTGAGTTTGAGAAACAGTTCATGCTGATATAATGTCTGGTTTCACAGGAAGGAAATGGCTGAAGCACAAAGGACCAATAAACCCAGCGGTAAATGCCAGTTCTTCCTGATGATCAGTAAAACCTGCAAACCAGCCAAGAAGAGCACATCTGGTCCAGCTCAACCCAAAGAAGAGCTGCTGTTTGTGAACGATGAGGAGGAGTTCTTCTATGAGGTCAACTTAACACTCATTAATGTATTCTGTATTTTATTTCTTGTATATAAAATACAGAATATGTATAAGGGACAATATATATAATACTAATAAATATAATACTAATATAAGAATAGTGTGTATTTCTCTTATTTTAATTGTAAGGTTTTTAATTTTAATAGTTTTTTTATGTCTATATACTTTATATTAATTTTTATTTCAGTTTTAGTTTTAGAAATTTTATTTGGAAACTACCTAAAATTAAAAAATGTTATATATATATATATATATATACACACACACACATATTTATATAATATCTTTATTGCAATGTAATTTTAAAGTTTTAGTGATTTTATTGTGTTTTGTCAATTTTATTTTATTTTTTTGGAACTAGCTGAAATCTTAGTGCTGTAAAATTGATTATTTGCATCCAAAATAAGAGTTTGTATTTACATAATATGTGTGTGTGTGTGTGTGTGTACTGCGTATATTTATATCTATATATAAATACACATACATACAAGAAATATATGCAATATATATTTATATATAAATATGAATATATATGTGTGTATTGTGTATATATATAAATATATATTGCATATATTTATGTATGTGTATTTATATATAGATATAAATTACGCAGTACACACACACATATTACAGAAATACAAACTCTTATTTTGGATGCAAATAATCAATTTTACAGCACTAGATAACATATTAAGTTAATGTTTGTGTTTCAAGTAAATTCTTTTATGGTTTTAGTTTGTTT
>NW_015630984.1:434094-435025 GCF_001515625.1 Sinocyclocheilus rhinocerous
TTAAAAAATGTTATATATTTATATATATATATATACACACACACATATTTATATAATATCTTTATTGCAATGTAATTTTAAAGTTTTAGTGATTTTATTGTGTTTTGTCAATTTTATTTTATTTTTTTGGAACTAGCTGAAATCTTAGTGCTGTAAAATTGATTATTTGCATCCAAAATAAGAGTTTGTATTTACATAATATGTGTGTGTGTGTGTGTGTGTACTGCGTATATTTATATCTATATATAAATACACATACATACAAGAAATATATGCAATATATATTTATATATATACACAATACACACATATATATTCATATTTATATATAAATATATATTGCATATATTTCTTGTATGTATGTGTATTTATATATAGATATAAATATACGCAGTACACACACACACACACACACATATTATGTAAATACAAACTCTTATTTTGGATGCAAATAATCAATTTTACAGCACTAGATAACATATTAAGTTAATGTTTGTGTTTCAAGTAAATTCTTTTATGGTTTTAGTTTTATTTAACTATAATAACCCTGCTTTGACTAATGAATGTGTTACTTTCCCAGTTGTTTACTTAAAAAAAAAAAAAAAAAAAATTCACAGTGTTTACCGGTTTGGTTAAACTCAGCTTACCAGTCGTGTTTCACTGAAATGTCCATTTTAAGTTTAAAATAAGCATATAAGTTATAGGCCTATGTATTTGTTCAGGTTCAAAACAATTGCATTCATAAAGGCCTTATAGTCTATTTAATCATATTATACAGTACTGTGCAACATTTTTAGACCACTAGTTTTTTCACCAGCTAATAAATGGTTTTAAGTCAGTTATTTCTATCAGGCTGATTCGGGAAAGTGGTCTTACGATGACGTACCGATGAAACCGTACCGCACAGTGATGGTGATCCCGGTGATCCCGG
>NW_015630984.1:436294-439258 GCF_001515625.1 Sinocyclocheilus rhinocerous
ACAATTATAGAGGTTGCAGTCGCAAAGTTTCTAGCCAATTAAATATTTCAGAGTCAAACATTACTGGAAAAATATTTAGAGAAATTTCCATGATTTTATTAATTGCAATGGTCCATTTTGATCATATGAACCCTGAATTTAGTGTCGAATGCATAACATTTTTTTTTCTTATCTCGACAACACGCTCGTAAACATTTTCTTTGTTTCACAGCAAGCCACATTGAAGTTCAGCTACTGCGTTCAGGACGAGGCTGATTCCTGTGCGACGGGAAAGTGGTCTTACGATGACGTACCGATGAAACCGTACCGCACAGTGATGGTGATCCCGGCGGACAGGATGGGAGCTGTCATGGATAAAATGACTGAATATCTGACCGTCTGAAGCGTCCAACACTGAACTCTGCTCTTCTTGTTCAAGAAAAAAAAAATGTTTAATGCCCCAGGCCTTGAGTTTAAGGCATAATGTATAAACTGGCCACAAAACAGTTCCAAAAACACCAAATCACTCAAAACCAGTGAAATAATTTATTTCTGTACATAATCAGATGAAATTACCCACAAAATAAACGACCCAAACAGGATTCTTTGAGTATCTTTTCAAGCGTTAACAATACAAAACATTTGAACACTATTTACACAATGATTTCATGAGGTTCACTGTACGACACATCGGTCATGTGATTCGGCCTCTTCTGTCTTTGTTTCTATCGCGGCTGGTTGAGGTTTTGTTCTTGCATTCCCCGTCCTGTCTCTGTCCAGAATGTGCTGCAGGATCTCTGTACTCTCACTAGGTGGCAGATTACAGAAAAAATACTGCGGCACCATTTGAAGGAACCTGAAACAGAAGGGAACAAGACTTAGACCATAAACAAATACTTTTATTCTGCAAGGATGCAATAAATTGATCAAACGTGACAGTAAAGACATTTATAATGGTTCTATTTCAAATGTTTTTTTTTTCTTAAAAATTCCAAAAAAGAAAAAAAATTCAATTTCTACACAAATATTAAGCAGCACGACTGTTTTCAACATTAACAATAATCAGAAATGTTTCTTAAGCTCATATCAGCGTATTAGAATGATTTCTGAAGGATCATGTGACACTGAAGACTGGAGTAATGATGCTGAAAATTCAGCAGGAACCTGAAACAGAAGGGAACAAGACTTAGACCATAAACAAATACTTTTATTCTGCAAGGATGCAATAAATTGATCAAAAGTGACAGTAAAGACATTTATAATGGTTCTATTTCAAATGTTTTTTTTTTCTTAAAAATTCCAAAAAAGAAAAAAATTTCAATTTCTACACAAATATTAAGCAGCACGACTGTTTTCAACATTAACAATAATCAGAAATGTTTCTTAAGCTCATATCAGCGTATTAGAATGATTTCTGAAGGATCATGTGACACTGAAGACTGGAGTAATGATGCTGAATATTCAGCTTTGCATGACAGGAATAAATTACCTTTTAATATATATTCACATAGAAAACAGTTATTTTAAATTGTAATAACATTTCACAATATTACTGTTTTTACTGTATTTGATCAAATAAATGCAGCCTTGGTGAGCAGAAGAGACATCTTTAAAACTTCTCAAAAAAAATCTTACTGACACCAAACATTTGACCAGAAGCATACATTACTGCAATTTTTACATTTTCATAAAAAGTTTTGATTGAATTGTCAAGAACAAACTGTTTTAATAAACCAAAACATTTGAAATAATCAAAATAAATATATTAAAAAGTTTTTTTTTTTTTTTTTTACATTTTTTGTTAAATAAATACAATGATTTAATTAAAAAAATAATGAATGAATTATTAAATACTTTATAATCATTTTTAAATAAATAAATACAGAGCTCAAAACTTGTGAAAAAAATGGTTATGAAACTTTACTAAAATAAGTGGATGTCAGAGAAATGAGTAATATATATATAATTTTGCTTTTTATGTGATTTTCTTCTTTTTTTTATATATGTAAAAATAAATATACCTTACTGACCCTACTTTTGAACAGATAATTTCATTAATATTTTTGATTAAATTGAACAAACTTTTTAAAACTACCAAAAAAAAAAAAAACTGGACACAATTGCTGATTTAAACAACTTGAGCAGTGAAGCAAACTACAGTTTAAAAGTTTATCTTTGCATATATATATATATTTATATTAATCAATGTTCACAATGTTGCAGAATTCATTAAGTAAAAGGCTTGTTTTTAGGCCATTACCAGAATTGTATCATTTATAATTATTTCCAGGATGTTCATAATGTTTACATCTGCTAAATAAATGTAAGAATAGCAAAAGTGAGCAGCAGATCTGCTTCAATCCTCATGTGTATCTGAAAAGCTCTCTATTGTAAGAGCAGATTACTAATGATGACACATCAAAAAACATGATGACTCCGGATGACGTGGCATGATCATGTTTGTCAGAGTCAGTGCTAAAGCAGGAGCTGTTCATGTGCTGGAGATATGAGGAGGACACACACTTACGCCTGCGGTGAGATCTGTGTGACGGTGCGGATGCAGTTGTTGTCGGAGAGGTTGTACTCGTGGAACAGAACCCACTCCGGCAGACCCAGTTTATGAGCTTTTGCTCCGTAACCCGACAGACGGTGAACCTGAGCCACGTGTTTGTTCAGCAGCATGAAGTAATTCCCCGAACCGTCCACATCTCTGGCAATCTGAGGGACACGAGGCAGATGATGGAGACATATTTAAGATATATAAATACAGCTAAAAGCTTTAATGAAGGTTATGAAACTTTATACGTGGACCTCAGGGAAATAAACTGAACTACAGTAAACTAAACTAAAAAATGTTTAAAATACTTAAATATATAAATACAGCTCAAAACCTATGAAAAAAAAAAAAAAGTTATGAAACTTTACCAACACTCTAAGTGGACCTTAGGGAAATGAGTGAATACAATAAAAATAAAATAAAAAAAT
>NW_015630984.1:439506-439739 GCF_001515625.1 Sinocyclocheilus rhinocerous
AAAAAAAAAAAAAAGTTATGAAACTTTACCAACACTCTAAGTGGACCTTAGGGAAATGAGTGAATACAATAAAAATATAATAAATAAATATAGGTCAGAAAAAAAATGGTTATGAAACTTTACTAACATTAGAAGTGGACCTCAGAGAACTAAGTGAATTTAAAAATAAATAAATAAATAAATGTATGTATATATATATATATATATACAGTGGGTACGGAAAGTATTCAGAC
>NW_015630984.1:441051-456491 GCF_001515625.1 Sinocyclocheilus rhinocerous
TATGTATATATATATATATATATATATATATAACAAAACTAAATAAAAAATAAAATACAAAATGTAAACGAGTAAATAAAACAAAATAAAAAATATATAAAATGTGGAATTGAGTAAATGGATAATATAATACAATATATATATACATTACAATTATATATCAGTCAAAATACACATATATATAAATAATATATTAAGACATGAAAAAAAACTTTATGCATACAGTGAGATAGAAAAGAATCACCCCCCTTTCAAATAATCACATTTTGTTGCTTTGTAGCCTTCAGCCACTGTGTGCTCAGTTCTGCTGTGTGCTTTGGCTCATTGTCATGTTGGAAGGTAAACCTCACATCACCTCCTCCATGCTTTACTGGAGGAATGCTGTTATGTGGATGCTGAGCTCTATTGGATTTCCGCCAGACATATCGTTTGGTGTCGAGGCCAAATAATTCAATCTTCATCTCATCTGCCTCAGAATCTTCAAGGTGTGTTTAGGCAAAGCTCAGTCTGACTGCATGTGGCCTTTCTCGAGGAGTGGCTTTTTTCTGGCAACCCTCCCACACAAGCCACATTTGTGGAGAATTTGTGATATTGTTGTCACATGCACACAATGACCACTCTTTGTCAGAAATTCCTGCAGCTGCTTCAGAGTTGCTGTCGGCCTCTTGGTCGCCACTCTGACCAGTTTCCTCCTGGCTCCTGATTGAGTTTACAAGTCATTTTTAGGAGGAGGGTGATCCTTTTTTCAACTCAGTGATTCAAAAATTTTTTAATGTTGGTGTTATTTATATCTTTCACTTGGATGTTATAAAATGCACTGAGTAAATACAGCTGGATAAAACAAAAACTGTCCATCTTCATTTCAGGCTACAAAGCAACAAAATGTGATTATTTTTAAAGGGGTGATTCTTTTCTATACCCGCTGTATGTTCATAAGAACATATGCTTTGAGACCTGCATGAAGTAGCCAGCGAGCAGTGCTCTCTTGATATTGAGTGCGTTGGTTTTGGTGCCAAAGGCTGGTTCTGAAATAGGAAGCTCAATGCGTTTGAGGATGTCTGTGAGTTGGGCTCTGATGGCGTCTGATGTCTGCAGGGCGTCGCAGCACAGGAAGTACTCCTCACACCACTGCTCCTGACTGAAATCTGACACACACACACACACAGACGTTTAACACACCCTTGCTGTTCACCTGCCCATTCATGAGAGAAAGCGTGTCACTCACATGGTTCCTTCTGGCTGCGTTTGAAGGTGTTGTAAATGTTGATGAGGGTGAAGTGGTCGCCCTCAGGATGCTGGAACTTCACATGACAGCGCATGACTTCTGTTACCATGCCAACGGGAGGCTCGATGAAGCAGCTTGGTGCTGATGGAAACAGATGCATAAAGGCAGATGGATCGCAAAACATATGGTGGAGTTTGAGCATGTTTTTTAATACATATCCATCTCTCTCTATATATATATATATATATATATTCTGAAATATATATTTCAATAATAATAAATTTACAGTCAAACCAAAAATATAATTTTTTATATTTTGTTACTAGTGGGTGCAGGACACTATAGTTCATTTATGTGAGGATAGCAAAATAAAAAACTGTGACATATTATATTTATATAGCTCTCACATGTTATGTGACATACTATACCCAAAAATTCCTCATACAGTGGACTACCAGTAAAATTGATAAAAAATGTGGGACTAAAAAATATTCAGACACTTTGACCTGACCATATTTTGCTTAAGTATTATCGGACATTATCAAGCTGAATTTGTTCTGACACAGTTTAACTCTGAGTTCTTGTCCTATTTTATTACCATTTTATAAACTATAGTGAATAAACTGTGATAATGTGTGAAGCGTTGAAGGTGTCTGAATACATTTTGGACTTACAATATATAATTTATACATAATATTATAATAAATTTTTATAATATATAAATAATACATTTTTTTATAAAAAATATATAATTATATTAATAGTATATAAAATATTATATTTCTAATTTCAATGTCTCTCTCTCTATATATACACATACATGGCATGAAAAATTAATAAAAGTTTAGAATTCATTTTAATGTCTTATACTAATAATAAATATGAAACATATTAATATAATAATAATAAGAAGAAGAAGACGACAAATCTGTAACACACGGTCGACGGATTATTAGTCACTGAAAATCAGTCGGCTACATTTTACAGTCTGTGTTCAAGCAGTACCTGTGAGCATTGCAGCGATGGTTAGCATCTCGCTAGCGCAGTCGAACTCGCAGGACGCTAACAGAGCCTTCGCCATCTGCGGATCCAGAGGAAGATCTGACATGATTTCAACAAACAAACCAGACAGGAGAGTAGATTAACGTCAGTGGACTTGAACTTGAAAAACGGTGTATTGACGTCTTTCTGCAGTTGAAACAAGTTACCTTCTGATGTTCATTCATGTTTATTTCATGCTATAACCAGCGTTGCCAAGTCTGCGGTTTTCCCGCGGAATTGGGCTACTTAACGCTGTTGCCGTGGGTTGTTTTTCATGTCCGCGGGTTGAAGCGACTCCAATAACATTATATTTATCCCCTGGAATGCGAATTTTAGCAGGGGAGCCCCGGCAAAAAAATTTGTATTTTACCCCCTGGAACGTGATTTTTAACTGGGGACCCCCTCGACATGCGATTGGGCTAGTTTTGGGCTCGTTTTGAGTAGCGATTGGGCGGGTGGTTTTCTTGTGAAAACCTGGCAACCCTGGCTATAACTAGTAAAGAGGAAGAGATAATCGGTTCTTGAACTGAGGTGCTACAGCGATCTGTCACGACACATTAAAGAGCCACAAAACGGTATTTATTGTTTGAATTTCTTTTAAAAAATGACTACATTTGTGAAGGGTCAATTACAAGACAAAGTTAGACTTAAATTTATAAAGTCTTATAAACATGTATTCATTCATTAATTTTTAATGTCATATATGTCTTATATATATGCATAAATGTTTAAGACATTACAATGAATAACCCCTTTTAATCACAATAAAGATTTCTACACATGTTCCGAGAGGAAAAATGAGCAGTGCAGAGCAAGATGTTTGCTAGGTTGTTCTGGGTGGATGCAAGCGTATTCTGGATGTTGCTTTTTCGTTGCTTGGTGGTCGCTATGGTATTCTGGATGGTTGCTTGGTCATTGCTAGGTGGTTGCTAGGGGATTTTGGATGATTGCTTAGGTCATTGCTAGATGGTTTCTAAGTTCTACTAGGGTGATCAATTGGTTGTTAGGGTATACTAGGTGGTTGCTAGGGTGTTCTGGGTGGTTGTTAGGTGGTTGCTAGGGTGCTCTGGGCAGTAGCTAGGTGGTTGTTAGGGATTTCTGAATGACTGCTTGGTCATTGCTACGTGGTTTCTAAGCTCTGGGTGGTTGCTAGGGTATTCTGGATGATGATTAGTTGTTGCTATGTGGTTGCTAGGGTGTTCTAATAGTTGATAGGGTATTCTTGGTGGTTGCTAGGTGTTTGCTAGGGTGTTCTGGGTGGTTTCTTAGTCTTTGCTTGGCGGTCGCTATTCTGGGTGTTGCTTAGTTGTTGCTAGGTGGTTGCTAGGGTATTTTGGACGATTGCTTAGTCATTGTTATACGGTTTCTAAGTTCTGGGTGGTTACTAGGGTGTTCAAATGGTTGTTAGGGTAGGGTGACCATACGTGGCATTTTCCCAGGACGCGTCCTGGCCAGGATTTCTATATTGCCTAAAATATCTAGGTTTTGGCTTTGTTTGCGTGTGTACATTGGTGTATGACATCAAAATACCATACAGACGGTTATGCTTTCGAAGCGCTCTCGTGGTACTTTGATGTCAAACACTGATCGGACTGCTTTTAAGTCGAACACACCTAATATGTACGTGTAATTGCATCGCTTTGACCGTAGATCCCACCTTCTCACACGCCATGATTGGTCCAACTGCTTTTAAGTCGAACACACCTAATATGCACGCGTAATTGCATCGCTTTGGCCGTAGATCCCACCTTCTCACACGCCATGATTGGTCCATTATGTACAATGCTTGCATGTTATTGGTCAAACTACTTTTCAATCATTACCTTCAGCAAGCATGAAAACAGGAAAAAGGGTGTTCTGGGTGGTTGTTAGGTGGTTGCTAGGGTGTTCTGAGCAGTAGCTAGGTGGTTGTTAGGATATTCTAAATGGCTGCTTGGTCATTGCTAGGTGGTTTCTAGGGTATTTGTGATGATGATTAGTTGTTGCTATGTGGTTTCTAGGGTATTCTAGGTGGTTGCTAGGGTATTCTGGGGGTTGCTTCGTTGTTGCTAGGGTATTCTGGATAGATCCTTGGTCATTTCAATGTGGTTTCTAAGGTGTTCTGGGTGGTTGCTAGGTGGTTTCTTACAGTCTTGTGTGAAAAGAGTCCTGCACACTGATGTTTCTGTGATATTCTGGTCTCTGAATATGGCTTAGGTCCCTCATTTAATGAAAGTCTTGGATTTTTACAACCGTTTTATCATCCAGCAGATGAAAATCATAACGGGTTAGAAAAGTAACAGCACACCTCACCTCAATTAGATATATGATTTGATTAATGTGATTTTAAAGGGCAGAGTCACAGTAACAGTGAAAGAGCCGAGTGGACGTATTCATTCAGACGCTGCTGACTGTGCTGAACACCAAATGGAGAACATTGTGTTAGTGCTGTTTGCTACAGCAAGCATCACTATTACTACTGATAAAAGTTACAATTAGGGATTTGAACAAACTCCAACCCCATTTTCTGTATGCAACTAGCTCCCTTGTTGGTGTGCTATTAGAAAAGCAACTTGAAGATGGGACTCATATCATGTTTACACACCAGAATATCACAGAGGCATTTGATGGTGGACAATTGTGACAGTAAAGTGATAGTATAATGTTTTATAATGTACAAAAGATTTCTGTTTCAAATAAATGCTGTTCTTTTGAACTTTCTTTTCATCAAATAATCACGGTTTCCACAAAAATATGAAAGCAGCACAACTGTTTTCAACAATAATCAGAAATGTTTCTTGAGCAGCAAATCAGCATGATCACAAGGATCATGTGACACTGAAGACTGGAGTAATGATGCTGAAAATTCAGATTTGCATCACAGGAATAAATTACATTTTATAATATATTCAAATAGAAAACAGTTCATTTAAATTGCTAAATTATTTCACAATTTTACCGTTTATATTGTATTTTTGCTCAAATAAATGCAGCACTGGCTGATACTTCTTTCAAAAACATAAAAATCTCTGAACATTAGTGTAAAAATCAACACATAAATTCTCTTATCTATTTGGTCAGTGAGCGTGCATGCATGCATTCATTCATGCATTCATTCATTCATCAAATATTCACTTTTAGTGTTAATACTCAACTCTCCAGTTCCAGGATCATCCCAGGTCAACTCTGGCTGATTGTCCAGATAATTTATGCTTGCATTATTGCTACAATAAACTGTAATGCATAAAGGATCATGGGTTGGTTCTAATCCACGAACACGTTTCATCTCACCTGCTCAGATGCTAAAAACACAGCTACGTCTCCAGGCTCTCTGGACCGATGGACCTCCAGCGCGAGTCTCAGTGCCGAATAGAAGCTTTCAGCGCTGCTGCTGTTGCTGTGGATCACTTCCCCGGCGCACGGGGCGTCCAGGTGCAGGCATGGGACGTTCCCGTAGTGTGCGAGAAGCGTGTCTGAAGCAGGCGGAGCGGACAGGACCGCCACCCTGAGCTTGGGCCGCTGGAGAAGCACCTCTCTCAGCAGACCCAGGAGAACATCTGTGCTCACGGTCCTCTCGTGGGCCTGGTCTATCACCACCACCCCATAATGCTCCAGCATGGGGTCTGACATCATCTCCCGCAGCAGGACGTCATCAGTGCAGAACCTGCAACCAAGACGTAGTTTAGGTTTTGATATTTACAGATAAATATGCTACAAAATATGCACATACATATATTTGTTTCTATTTATATGTTTTTAGACATTTGACTTTACATATTTCTATAATAAAATAAAATAAGACATTTAATTAGATGTCTTTATAAAATAAAATATGGATTTTTTTCTTTTTTATTAACATGTTTTTAGACATGACTAGAAATAATTCTATAATAAAATAAGACATTTAATTAGACACAATTCTTTATAAACTAAAATATGTTTTTTTTTCTTTTTTTATGTTTTTAGACATTTGACTAGAAATATTTCTATAATAAAATAAGACATTTGATTAGACACTTTTTTAAATAAAACAAGACATTTGATCAAACAATTCTTTATGAAATAAAAAAAAAAGTTCCTATGTTTTTTATTAAAATGTTTTAGACATTTGATTAGACATATTTCTGTAATAAAATTAAATAATATTCGATTAGATGTTTTTATAAAATCATTTTTTCTTTTATTTTTTAAAATATGTTCTTAGACATATTTGACTAGAAATATTTCTATAATAAAATTAAATAAAATAAGTAATTTGATTAGACATTTCTTTATAAAATAAAATTTAAAAGATGTTTTTCTATCATCTGATCAATCACTTAGAAAAGTAATAGTACACTTCTCAATAAATTACATGATTTAAGGTATCAATGAATATTGATGAATATTATATTTTATTTTATTATTATAAATCAAGCACGCCAAAACACTATTATTTGGTAAAATTCCCCCCTAAAAAACATATTGGCAGAGATTATTCAGTAGCGCTATCCTCCATAACCAAATCTACAGCAAAGCGAGAGACCGAGAAATGCCTCGCTGCCCTCCAGTGACCCGTATATAATAAAGCAAAAAGTATTTCAGACATTTGAGAGGACGGCACATTCTTCTCGTGCTTTAGCTGGACAAACCAAAGCACAAAACTAAAATATCCCCAACTCGAAAACCTTCAGTAACAGTGTGGATCATTTCAGTGCGGTTTTTCACACTTTTGAGGGCTGCATGCATGAGAGTTTCACACTGACCTGAGAATAGTATCGTTGGAGCAGCACGTCTCCAGCGGGATGCTGTATCCAATCTCGTGGCCGATGTTTACGTCCATCTCGTCTGCAACACGGAGGGCCAAATCAACAGCCTGCCGCCTCTGGATCTGACTGCACACCACCGCACCGTGCTGGTACTGCGCAGACAGACAGAACTCTGCACACCATTGAGGGATCTGAAGACATGAACACATACTATCAGCACCTGGATGCACTCGACTACAACATTACAGAAGCCTTCAGAAAAATAAATAAATAATGTTAATCAAATATGACAGTTATTTCAGTATCCTGTGGACGGCTTCCTCTGCAGTTGGTCCACATTAAGAGCCATCCTTGACTTGTTTAACAGCTGCAGGTTTAGACCTTCAGCCTGAGCAGTCTGGGGAAATCTCAAAAGCATCTGCTGAGGACAGGCAGGTCGGGTGAACTGAACAGATGCAAGGCTTCCTATTTCCACTTAACACACAATGCACACGCATCCGCACATTTACAAACTGCAAATCGTAAAATGCAATATGCAAAGTATGCAAAAATGCCAAATCAACACAGATTCTACTGATTTGTAACTTTTCACATGATAAAACACATGAAAAAATCCCATTACTTTTTTAAAATTATGATTTTATTCTTTTTTTTTTTTTTTTGTGGATCTGTTTTTGCTGAAAAAAAAAAATCAGTTCTTAATCAGTAGTACTTGTTTCGAGTATCCTTAAACATTCCTGACATGCAAAATTGCATATTAAAGACATTATTTTAAGGCTTTCATGTTTTTAAATAAATAAATAAAACTACCTACACTACCAGTCAAAGTTTGGAATAATTATGACATTTTAATATTTTTGAAAGCAGTCTCTTATGCAAGGCTGCATTTATTTGATAAAAAATACAGTAAAACTTTTATGAAATATTGTTACAATTTAAACAAACTTTTCTATTTGAATATATTTTAAAATGTAATTTATTTCTGTGATGGAAAAGCTGAATTTTCAGCATCATTACTCCAGTCTTCAGTGTCACATGATCCTTCAGAAATCATCTAAACCGCTGATTTCTAAAATGATCAATTATTATTGGTGCACTATTATTAATATTAATGGTTCTTATTATTATCGATATTGATATTGGTTGATATTGCAGAGCATAAGAGATTATTTCAAAAACATGACCAAATCTGAACTATTCCAAACTTTTAGAAGTGTAAAACTAAATAAATGTATTATTTCTAAAATATATATTTTTCTTTTACAATTGCTAAACTGAAATGATATAAAAATGAAAGCAGAGGCAAAAAGTCTGTTACGACTGACCAAACCATCAGCTGAATGGATAGTGTTTGTTCATAGGCTTCAACACAATGGTTGCAGCTGACTCACAGCAAACAGTCTCACCACACAGAACTGATGACCTCACTTAAAATGATTAGTAAAGTATATTTGCTCAGATTTAAGACGTCATGATCAGGCCACATGCATTGAGAGACAGAGAGACCTCAAAACAGCAGGTATGAAACTCATATCATGTACAAGCACTGCTGAAACTATGCATTGTTCATCTATTATGTTCAATTTTAAGCATGTCTGGAATCTGAACTGCAATGGAATGGCATTTAATGAATTTACTGACAAATTATATAAAGCTGAGGAGATTTGTGAATCCAATACAAGATATAAATAATAATTACATGATGCCTAGTTATTCCAAGATATGTACAACAGTCAATTTTCTCAATTGATTAGTCATAAACACAGTATTAATAGCTAGACTTTAATTTTCACAAAGCGACAATAATAAAACAATAACTACCAACAATGTACAACTGTGACAGGACCAGTGTTGGGGAAAGTTACTTTTAAAAGTAATGCATTACAATATTGCGTTACTCCCTAAAAAAAGTAACTAATTACGGTACTTAGTTACTTTTTATGGAAAGTAATGCGTTACGTCTCCTGATTTCTCTCAACATGGCAACACCAGAGCTGTCAGTCAATACATGGAAACAAAGTAACTGGAGTTACTTATTTGAAAAAGTAACTCAGATATTTCCTTCTAAATGAAAAAGTAATGCGTTACTTTACTAGTTACTTACAAGTAATCTGATTACATAACTTGCGTTACTTGTAATCCATTACCCCCAACACTGGACAGGACTCAGTCTTGTTCAATAGCATATTGATTTCCATAGTAAGAAAAGAAAAGAAAAGCAAAGTTCAAGCTCTCAAACTCTAAAGTGTTCATGGCAGTGAGGCCTTATGTTTCTCCAGGTTATTTTTAGTGCTTCTCCAGCATTATTAGTGTGATGCAGTTAAAGCAGATGCTATATTTACACACTTTCTTGAGATTCTCCTGAAATCTGAGCTTGTTGAATTTTAACACCATGGTGAATGCCAAAGCAATGGCATATTCCAGATAAGAAGGTACAGCCAAATTTAGTAAACAAATCGATATAGCTTGAACTTATTGAATAGTTTAGACATCTGTCTGGCATCCTACCAACAGCAAAAAGTGGTAGAAATGTGATTAATAAGCATGCATGGGTCTCAAACACTCACCTGTGTGCTTTTGCCAGTCTTTGTTGTGCCTGAGACTAAAAGAATCTGATTATTTTCCAGCAAAGTCATGAATTCATGTCTGTATTTCCAAACAGGCAGAGTTTTCCTCTCCTGCAGGAGTCTGTAGTATCTGGAGGAATATGGCAGTCCATCAAACTGATTGAGCTCCAGATCATCTCCAAACTCAAACAGATCAGATTCCTCCTCTCTCTTGAGTTCTCCTTCTGAGATCTCGCTGTTTCCAGCCATAATGAGCAGCTGCACGCATGTCATTATTATAAGAAGTTCACAAACTCACTCCCATAAGGACCGATCACACGTATCATTCGTTTGTGCTCGTGCAGGTGTCCAAAAACACCCTCAAAACCTCCGTAAAGTTGGAAATGTGCTGGAAACCCCACGCTACTGGAAACGCCGGTGTGCTGTGGCTCTGCGCTCTCGTGTGCGCACTCAGGACAGGAGCGCTGTCGAGACCGCGGGCGCATGACTTGCCCGGTTAATCCAGTTAATTCACCGAGCAGCTGCGCATGGTCACATATACAACCAGACAAAACAGATCAATTCCATCGTCATCATATTTTAATGTGATAACATGGCCAGCAAAAATATGCGTTTAACTGTTTTTTTTTTCTTCTTCTTCTTTTTCTGGGTAATAATGATGGAAATGTAGTCAAGACGTTAAGGTTTGTATGTGTATACACAAATAGAATTTCAAATATATGCCTACACTGAGAAATATTTTCACTAAAAAGTGTGACAACTAGCCCCGGCCTCCCTTATAACTTACATTCCACACACTTCACATGTAGGCCTATACGGCAGCTGTTGTTATAGCAACAATAGCGATACAGCCTATCAAAACATTGAGTATTCAGTTGGATCGGTTTATTTATTGATTTTAAGGTTCATATTGCCAGTGGACCCTGCAGGTAATATGCATTTGACCATTTATACCAGGGGTGCCCAAATTCGGTCCTGGAGGGCCGGTGTCCTGCAGAGTTTAGCTCCAACTTGCTTCAACACACCTGCCTTCAAGTTTCTAGTATGCCTAGTAAGAGCTTGATTAGCTGGTTCAGGTGTGTTTAATTAGGGTTGGAGCTAAACTCTGCAGGACACCGGCCCTCCAGGACCGAGTTTAGACAGCCCTGCTTTATACTATAGGTATTTCATTTGTAGTTTTATAATAGATAGGTGTTTAACCCTCTGGCTATTGTTCATTTGGGGGTCTCACTTGTGTTGTTCACGGTCAAAAGTGACCGAACACCTGAAATGTAACATTTTTTTATTTTCATTAAAATCAATGTAATATATTTTTGTTCAATGATAATATTTTTTCTTTTGTATTTTGAGATAATTTCATGATACTAATTAATATTTATGCAATAGTTATGATCATTTTTTTTCCATTGGAAATAATAAATTGTTTTCCTAATATTTTTATATTACTTTTCAATTATGGCAGTATTTCATGTTAAAATAGAGACAATGCCTTTTAAATCCAATTTTTGAAGGCAGATTTATGCCATCTGGTGGGAGTAAAAAAAAAAAAAAAAACATCTGCAATTCCATGGTTTCTCTAGTTGTTTTTAGACATAAATTCTTATTTTTATTAAGTTGTGGATTTGGATATATATTTAGACATTCTCAAAGACAGCTTTTTGTAAAGGTTTAGATTTTTTTGTTTGAGATGTCAGTTTTTGCATTAATTTTACTACAGTCAAACCTGAACACAGAGAAAGACATTTTGTTACACATAACAAAATTCAACAAAAATGTAAGAAAAATGAACAGGAATAAAATTTCCTGTTCAAAAATTTCCCATTCATTTCTAATGGTGGTCATTTTTGACCGCGAACAACACAAGTGTGACTATTTTTTTATGACCATTTCCGCGTTTTTTTTGTTTTTTTTTGTGGTCACATAGTGACTGCCGTAGATTTCAAAACATTTGTTTTCCGTCTACGACCGAACAACACCAGAGGGTTAATATAGATATGTTTATAACACCTTAAGCATGATAATCTGCAGAAAACAGAACAGAAACAGAAATCTACAGCTTTAAAAAAAAGAATCAATAAAGTTTAAATGAACTGTAACTCCACTTTGTCTCAGTCATTTTTGCTATTTTTGGTGTCATCTAGTGGTAGAGTGTTGCAGGCTCGTGCTCACGTGTCCAGCAGGTGAGCAGGTGACTGTAGGACAGGTGAGTCATCACAGCATCGAGCTCATCTGGACGCGAGAACACGACACGAAGTGGACTGATCCACTGGGAAACTATAGACCTGCTTCATCCTGGAGCAGAAGAACGACAGAAAACACACATATAAAGAGATACATAAGTGAATAAAAGACTTATCAAACTACTTATATCCATCATTTAACAGCAGATGTTTTGAACAATATCCACCTTATTTTGCAACGCGAAAGAAAGCTGTTTTCTTTGAATGTGCGAGACTTCCGATTCATTAGCCGCATTAATCGGAATAAGTAGGCTAAATGGAAGTGCAGTAAACGGTAAAACAGTTTGAGCTACAAACCCGTGTGTTTATGGTTATGATAATAAGTGAAAAGAATATGATAATTGCGATATTAAACAGCATAACGGACTGTTTCTGTACAGCTAAAATAACTGAAAGCGAATGACACCGGAAGCCGCGCACATTCGAGTTTCAAATGTAAGAAAAAAAAAGGTGGATAGAGGACTTTTAAATGCATATTTCGTCTCCTAAAAGAATAATATGTAAATGCAGAACAGCTGAGCTGATCATGCAACAGTTCTTGGTTAGTTGTGAAAATCTGACTGTATTTTCTGGATGTTTATGGCCTGTTTAGGGGGTACAACACGCGGTTCACGGTGGAGAATCTAGAACCAAAGACCACCACATTCAGACTGAAGGTCACGTGGCCGTCTGGTCACCAGCGCTATTACCCATCAGTCTCTTATGGGAAGCCAAACAACCTAAATGTGGGACGAAACAGCGCGGTATTAAAGTGTTCGCGCCGCGCTGACCTGTCATAGGCACGGCTCAATAGACCGAGCGGCGCGACTGACTCGACAGCGCAGAGAGGACGTGTTTACTAGCGCCACTAGTGTTGGGTCGTTCTTGAACGATTTGTTCCTCTGCTTCTACAGAAAGTAAAGACACAAAACATGACAAAACAAACGACAGACTAAAATCTGACCTCAACCCATTCAGTCAGAGTTAGTATGATATTTTATGAGAATCAAATGATTTGTGCTGCACAGTTTGTTGTGACTCATAGTTATATTATATTTCAGTTATTGTTTATTTTATTTCAAGTAACATACTTGTTTTAAATGTAAGTTAATCCTGTTTTGTGTCATACAGTCTCTCTGTGTATAGTTTAGGTATAAAATTGTCCTTGAAAGTGAACTAAATCTGACAAACCTCCTTTAGGGACATTTACAGACACCCTCAGTTGGAAAATTAATGTTATTAAATGTAAAGCAATCAAATAAAAGTGTGTGTGTGTGATTGTTTTTCTCTCAGAGGAGCCTCTGAACGGGAGGAATCTTCACAACGCCGTCCTCAAGAGCGATGAGCTGGAGCTCTGTCGAGTGTTGCAGTCGATGTGAGATTCATTCAACATTTGCACCAGTTTAGCTGATGATTTAGTGTTTAGATAAAGTGTGTTTTTTTTCATTCACAAAATGTGTATTTACATAATGCATTTGGCAGACACTTTTAACCCAAAGGACTTCTAGTGAAGTGGTTCTCAACCTTCTGCTACTTTGCTGTAATGACAAAGCTTTTTAAAGTTTTTAAAAAGCTTTTTTAAAGTTTTTAAAATTTACAAAAACCAGGAGTGGCAAATTATTAAATTAATTATTATTTTTTCCTTACATTATAATCGTCATGATCACAACATGTAATCATTGCCTTAATCGTGTTCATCGTTTCTGCTTGAATACATCATTAATTTACTGCATGATTTGTATTATCCTAAAACAGTACATTTCTGCCATATGAACATCGCTTTAACAGTCACCTCTAATAACAAATTACTCTTAATTGTAATGTAGAAACATGTATCTCCTGTAAACCTACTTTAAAATGATATGTATCGTGAAAAGCACTATACAAATAAACATGAATTGGAAAAATAAATGTAATAAAATAATTATAAATAATTAAATCATCAGGGCTCACACCAGTGCTATTTTAATATCAGTGAGATACTACTATACTTTTAATTAGTTTTTAATTAGTTTTTTTTTATATTGTGTATTTTCATTTTACTTTGTTAAAGTTTTAGTAATTTTGTAATTTTTATTATTAGTATTATTTTTAATATGTATATATATTTTTTATAATCATTTTTTTCTTCAGTTTTTGTTATTTTAGGATATGAAGTTAAACCAAATAAAAATGAGAATGTGAGTTGTATGTGGACATTCCTGACAAGCTGGACTTTACTCCTCTAATGATGGCGGCGATGAAGGGCTTTACTATCTATCTATCATGTGTTTTGTGTTCTAGTGGAGTTCAGCTTTTGGTGCATCAGTGAAGGAGCTTTTCTTCCAGTGCTATCAGCTCTTTTGTGTGTTTCTCATGGTCTGAACATGTTGGTCTTGTGTGTGTGTGTGTGTGTGTGTGGTGAATCAGCCTGATGCTCGCGTGTTTCCACGGGCACCTGAATGTGGTGAAGGGGAGCTCTCGGGACGGATCGGGCTGCTGCGCTCTGCACTGGGCCGCAGCTGGAGGACACCTGCCCCTCCTGCAGTAGGCTACCTCATACAGGACGGATGTGAGGTGAGAGGACCACTAACATAAACATTCAGTGTCTGGTTGTAGTTGTACCTGATTTACACCTTATAATGCCTCAGGTCGATGTTCGGGACGCCCCTCATGATCGTATCGGTCATAACCGGAGACACTGCTGCAGCTTCACTGTTAATCACAGCTGGTGCTGATGTTAATGTTCAGGAGAGAGACGGGTAAACACCACTGATGGTCAGAACTCAAACTCTGAAACTGTACTGTAATATCTCAGCATGTAATAAACCACTAAATAAGCAGGGGAGGCCGGGGCTAGTTGTCCATATTTCTCACTCACTTTTTCTCACTTTTTTTTGTGTGTATTGTGTACCATTATATATATATATATATATATATATATACACCCACACACACAAACATTAGAACTCAAACTCTGAAACTGTACTGTAATATCTCAGCATGTAATAAACCACTAAATAAGCAGGGGAGGCCGGGGCTAGTTGTCCACATTTCTCACTCACTTTTTCTCACTTTTTTTTGTGTGTATTGTGTACCATTATATATATATATATATATATACACACACACACACAAACATTTGATCATACAGCGGGCCATGTTGTCACAGCGGGAATCTGCTGTTAATATCTAAATAATCTAAAAAAAAATATATAATAATGATTGTTGAAAGCACACAACAAAATAAAACTTAAGCTAAAAGCTAATTCAAAATATTAATACATATTGTAACAGTATATATAAATAATAATAAAATGATAGTTAGTGAAATACAGTCCATGTGACAACTAGCCCCGGTTTCTCCTCAATGAGATTTTTCCAGATTTTTTTAATGTTATTTTTTTATTTAGCATAAAATTTGTTAATTTTATATTTAAAGGTATATATGCTGTAATGTGAGCTATAAAGTCATATATTCATATGTGTTGTGTATATAATGATTAAAGGGGTCATATGATGCTTTTTTAAAGATCATTATTTTGTGTATTTGGTGTAACAGAATATGTTGACATGCTTTAATGTTCAAAAAACACATTATTTTTCAAATACTGTACATTATTGTAGGTACTATATGCCCCGCCTCTCTCAAACGCTTCGTTTTCTACAAAGCCCCCTCCTT
>NW_015630984.1:457349-463343 GCF_001515625.1 Sinocyclocheilus rhinocerous
AAACATTATAATACTTTCTTGTTTGCCGTCAGCATTCAGCAAATACGCATTTATATCATTTAAAGGGGTCATATGGTGCTTTTTTTAAAGATCATTATTTTGTGTATTTGGTGTAACAGAATATGTTGACATGCTTTAATGTTCAAAAAACACATTATTTTTCAAATACTGTACATTATTGTAGGTCCTCTATGCCCCGCCTCTCTCAAACGCTTCGTTTTCTACAAAGTCCCTCCTTCCGACAAGCGCAGTCTGCTCTGATTGGCCAGCTGACCCAGTGCATTGTGATTGGCCGAACACCGCAAGCACTCGTCGGAAATGTAACGCCCCTTACCATAATCGCGAGCTTCATCTTTCAAAATAAATGTAAAGACAGAGCCCGAAAGGGGAACAGAGTCGCGTGACAGACACAGTAATGATGCAGTACACAAGCCGTGGTTAAGACAGCTGACTCCACTTTGATGTGACGCTGTCTCTCTCTCTCTCTCACACACACACACACACACACGATGCTCAAAACTCTGCATTTGAACAGTCAATAGCAAATACTTAAACTAATAGCAAAACATACTTACAGTAGCTGATTCAGAAGCGCCAGATTGTCATAGCAAAGTCAGAATTACCTCTTCTCCTAGGTTCACGAAACGGTCGTCCATAAAATGCATTGCTGTTCTGTTGTAAGTGATCTTAAAGATTCCTAAATGCATCTACTTTTGGAAGGCCAAATAAAGTGCTTTTGCTTTCGCCTAGAAACACACAGCGTCTCCTTGACATGGCTGCTTCAACACTAACTGCTGTTCCTGAAACCACGCCTTCTTTCTTTGCGTGATCATTTGGGCGCATTATGCAAATATTTCCACATGGTGAGGTAGATATGTGGGGGCGTGTTAGAATGAGCCGTTTTAGGGGGGCGTGGCAGAGTTTTAACTTTGATAAAGAATATCTCTTTGGTTTTGAGACTTTAGTCTTTGCAACTTCAGGGATCTTATCTATGCACAATCAGCTTGTAACACTCCAAAGAGAAAGGAAAACTTGAAATCGCATCGATATGACCCCTTTAAGGTAATTCGTTTGAAGCATGTGATGTGTAAACGTGTTTATCTTGCAGGTGGCTGTGTTGAATAATTATGAGCATCTAGTTAAAACCCTGCTGGAGAATGGAGCCGATCCAAACATTCAGAACCAGGTCAGAACCTCCTACAAGCATAACCAGACAGCAGTGTTTTTGACATTTTGACATTCAGACATTTGTGTCTGTTTTTATTTCTCCTAATGAATTTTAGGTGAAACGTGTGACACTTAAATGAAATCTGAGTTATGAAAGAGCAATACAATGTTCCTCTTGGCTTATTCTCAAATCATAAAGCACATTTTCTGGATTCACCAATCTGACTGGTCTCTTTCTCTGTGTTTCAGGCTGGCGTTAGCGCTGTGCAAATAACGCACGCATTTGAAAGGAAGGTAAAACACTTTTTGTCTTGATACGACTTATGAATCATCTCAAGATGTGTATTTAGCTCATTGATTATATTTCTTTATCTATTCTTTCAGAATATCATCAGTCTGTTTGTGGATGAGAAGTGAGAGACGTCAAACTAAATGACACAAACCACACATCAGTTTCATAAACAACTTTACTAGCGCTGCCCTTTATGCTGACCGATATTTGTGTGCTGCAGCCATCAACATACAGTATCTTATTTCACATTTCTTGATTTATCAAAGATGTATCATAAAAAAGCAGTTTACACCCGTGACACTGAAGAAAATATGAAAAGAATGTTACATGAGCAGATTTACTGAGTGCGGATACAACGTGATTCAAAGTGAATAATATTAAATGATAACTGAGATTAAAACAAGCAAGGCAGTTAACCTAGAGACGTGATCATCGTATCAAGTCAGCGTCTAGATATGAACAGTCTCAGTGCGTACTGTAATGCACTGTGTGGTTTAACACTGTAAAAAGGCAAAGGGACATGATGATGTTTGCTAATACAGTGAATGAAGATGAATTTACAATGTAAACACTGAGATATAATGGCACTCATAAGGCATCAGAATACAGGCCTAAAGTTTGAGATCATAAATGGCTCAGTGGCATAAAGTAAGAAGACTCAGTCTTGAATAAAACAAGGCCTGTTAGTCTCAGTGCCAAACATCAACCTGCAAATGCAAACTACATATATTTCTTATTAAAATACATTATATTCAAAACTTTGGGTAACTTTCAGTAATATTTAGATTTTTGAGAGAAACTAATAGACGGATGCATTAAACTGATCAAAAGTGACAGTAAAAACATTTATAATGTTACCAAAGATTTACATGTCAAATAAACGCTGTTCGTTTGCGCTTTCTATTTATCAATAATCCTGAAAAAGTCATGGCTTCCACAAAAATATGAAGCAGCACAACTGTTTTAAACATTCAACATAGAAAACACATTTTAAATTGTAATAACATTTCAGAATATTACTGTTTTTACTGTATTTTGATCAAAAAAATGCAGCCTTGATGCACAAAAATTGTTTTTTTTCGACTTATAGACAAACTTTTGAATGGTAGATTGAGTCATGAAAGATATTTGACTTTTTTCCCCATCATTGTGCATCAGACTATCATTCTTACATTTCAATTTAATCATATTATGGTGTAGTTCCTCATGAAGTGGCAAGTTACAGAAAACTGTTTACTCACCAAAGCCAATTTGGGTAACACTTAAAGCCTTAATGTAAAATGATTGATAAAATGATTTATGTAATGCATAAATAATTGTAACCAAAGTTTAAATGCATTATACTATTTGAAGGTTTGTTTGTCATGTGTTTTAATGCATTATATTTTCTAAAGTTGTGAATAGATAAGTATTATAATGAATTATAACTGCGTTTGCAATTATTCATGAGATCATACAGTGCATTATAAGGTGCATTACAAGGCTGCATTAAAACTACTTTTATAATGGATTATATATAAATGCTTTAAGCGTTACCCCAATTTGCATTAATTTTGACCCTGTTGACAGTAATTCATGACCATAATCACTGCTAAAACTATTTTTAAATGTTTTGTGCACATCCTATTATTTTGGTGCAGTGTGTTCATTTACCCTGACAAATCACCCATGAACCTTTGCCAGTGATTCAAACCCACTGACAACATGTTTGAGGGACACCAAAGGGATTATGGGAATATTTAGATAAGGATTCATGTGTCTGTTTTCATTAACCCAATCCACTTTTAATGCTCCATGCGGCAATATTATTTGGGTCGATAAGAAAGAAAATCCATGTAATCTGTTTAATCAATTCCCCACAATAATTACTTCTCAAAGGACATCTATGAAAATATGACTGCATGACCATGAAATCAAGGCCTGGTTTGGCTTTCTGCCTCTCAGATCTTTCCAGTCAGTAAAGGTCTTCTCAAAGCTGGGATTCTCCTGAGTGAACCGTCTATCTGAACATCCGACAGGTTACAGGAAGACAACTGCATTACAACATCTGTGACTGTATCTTCTTTACGAGCGTTGAAATCAACACAAGCTGGATTTGGTGCTTATCATTTGTTGCAAATGTTTTCAAACTCACAAAAAAAAAAGAGAAACAAGACCTGTTTAGACATGTGAAATGGAGTGAATTCAGAACATTATTCAGCTGCACAGTATTGTACACCCTCCGTGAATGTCCAGGTCATATTTCACCTAAAAATCAAAAGGAAGTAGTAAGAAATTATGTTTTTCTTACAAAAATAGAGCCTATTAAAAATTATTTCAGAGACTGGAAAAGAAACTGAAGCTTATTTTTAACATTAAGATTTCCATGACAAAAATTAAGCACATTTTCCACTCAAATTCCCATTAATGCAAAGCAAAAAATAAAATAATAATAATAATAATATATTATTTAAATTGTAATATTTATATTTTTTAAAGTATTTGTTTTACTGCTTCGCTGCTAATGTTTTGCATTTTACATATAAAAAAATACAACTGTAACATGCCTGATTATTTCATTTTGTTTTAAATTCTAATAATTATCTGATGATTCTCATTACTTTTTTTACATACTTTTTTTACTATAAAAATTACTTTATATCAGTAATGAGAATCATCATAGATAATATTTAGAATAAAAAAACAAGCAAAATATTCATCTAAAATATGAGGGGGAAATAAGCTTAAGTGTCTTAGAATTAAAAACAAAATACCTTAAAATAATTATACCTTAAAATAATAAATATTAAGCAAAACAAACAAACAAACAAAACATTTATTTTGCCTATTTTTTGCCTAAAAATACCTATTTTACTTTATGCAAAAATTTATTTATTATTTTGTTCCCTTTAATTTGGGATAAAATGTGACCTGGACATGTTATTGTGAGATAATATTCATATAGGTGTCTTCAACATCCCTTAAGCATCACTGCAATTGTACTTCAGGTTTAATCATGCATGTCTGAAATATATAATAAAAATGGCCATTAAATCACATGAAATTATTAAAAAGCCCTTTTCATATACCAAATGACGTCACAAATACAGAACCATCAACTCCCAATTCATGTTTCCATTTAAATCTGGTTTTCAATCCAGTTTAGCGTCCACATGATGTGGTTCACGTTCACAGATAACACGTCTCGTCTTTATCTGCTGGTACACAGTCGAAAAATGTCAAAACAACAACAATAGCAACAATGACAAAAGGACAATCAGGTAAACGTGGGCGAACCACCAATTGCTACGATTGAGAAAGTGTCAACCACAGTGCACTGTGCTCAAATAAATACGCTCGTAACCGACATAAATAACGCGTGACATGTACCTGAGCTTGGACTCATAGCACCGTTTAAAGGGAGAGCACCGCGGGGGTCAAAGGTCACCCCTCGCATCACCATGTGTCCCGCAGAGGTTCATAGTGCAAAAAGCGAGCGTCTCCAGGGACGAGATCCCTTCGGTCCGTCTCTCAGCTGCTGAACTTCACTCCGGCTGTGAAGTGAGGCTTTGGCAGGGTGGGCGGCTGTTTAGGAGGAGGCCTGCAAGTCCAGTAATGGGTTAATCAAAATAATTTACTCAGCCGCAGGCCATTCAAGATGTAAATGTGTTTGTTTCTTTGCCAGAACTGATTTGGAGAAATGTAGCATTCCATCACTTGCTCACCAATGGATGCTCTGCAGTGAATGGGTGCCGTCAGAATGAGAGTCCAAACAGCTGATAAAAACATCACAATAATCCAAAAGTAATCCAAACCCTTCCTGTCCATCAGATTAACATCTTGTGAAGAGAAAAGCTGCATGTTTGTAAGAAACAAAGCCATCATTAAGGCGTTTTTAACTTCAAACCATTTTTCTGACCAAAATAAGAATCCATAATAATGCTTCGTCCAGTGAAAAAGTCCATCTCCTGTTGTCCTCTCACATCAAAATCCACCCACATATTTGTTTAGAGCTGTTTTGGCTTGTAAACGATGCATAATTTCTCTCCTTGTTCAGACAAGATGACTTTTTCATTGGAGAAAGCGTTATTATGGATTATGGACTCATTTCAGGTGGAAGCAACGGTTTGAAATAAAAATTGTCTTGATGGATTCGTTTCTTAAAAAGACGTAGCTTTTCTCTTCTCCAGATGTTAAAGGGATAGTTCACCCAAAAATTTAAATTCTGTCATTAATTATTCACCCTCATGTCGTTCCAAACCCGTAAGACCTTCGTTCATCTTCGGAACACAAATTAAGATATTTTTGATGAAATGTGAGAGCTCTCAGAGCCTGCATAGACAGCAACACAACTGTAATGTTCCCATGTCCAGAAACGTAGTAAGGACATCAGTAAAACTGTCCATGTGACATCAGTGGCTCAACTTCAGTTTTGCGAAGCTACGGGAATACTTTTTGAGTGCAAAGAAAACAAATAATTTTTTCAACAATTCTTCTTCCCCGAATTACGTCTTCCGCCATTTTAGAGAGTATCACAATGCATACGCACGCTTTCC
>NW_015630984.1:463353-464109 GCF_001515625.1 Sinocyclocheilus rhinocerous
GGTAGCTTAGTCTGTTGTTCATCACCACTCACCTCCACACCAAGACAAACACAGTGGAAAGGGAGGGAGGGCTTCACTTTTGTGGCTCTCTGCCTGTCTGTGATGCGCATGTGCCGATCAATGTGTGCTACACTGCTGTGCTGCGCCTGCGCGGAGAGGAGAAAGTCTCAACATTTCCCGACCCGACATTTTGATTTTTTTATTTGTTTGACAGGGAAAGCTGTGCGCAAACAGAAACACGCACACATATATACATATATTCATTTCTTAAAAAAAAAAAATCTCCCCAGAAAAAAGGGCACTTTCTCTTGAGGAAGAAAAAGGGCAGGTGCTCAAGCCCCCTTTGATGTCTATGTGTGCACGTGCCTGTTGTCTCTCACATTTCATCAAAAATATCTTAATTTGTGTTCCAGGGACGTGCACAGACATTTTGAGGGGCAGGGGCTCAAGTGGAAAAATGGTCTACATACTAGACTAAATACTTAGCTAACTTACTTGGTAGCTCTCTCATGGTTCATTGATGTTAGCAAGACAAATTAACCATATTTGCCTTTTGGATAATTAGCTGTAAATTCGAGGCACAGGTAGCTTGAACACGCACACGCACACATATATACATATATTCATTTCTTAAAAAAAAAAAATCTCCCCAGAAAAAAGGGCACTTTCTCTTGAGGAAGAAAAAGGGCAGGTGCTCAAGCCCCCTTTGATGTCTATGTGTGCACGTGCCTGTTGTGTTCCGAAGATGAATGAAGT
>NW_015630984.1:464138-496379 GCF_001515625.1 Sinocyclocheilus rhinocerous
ATTTTCAGCAAATGTTCTTTTTTGGGTGAACTATTTCTTTAATGATTTGACATTTTCAGCAGGTGTTCATGGATGTGTTTGCACCTGGAGGGCTGTGGGTGAGGCGGAGCGGGTCGCGGGGCGGCTGGGGTCGGGATGGGAGCTGGAAGTCGCACGGCCGATGGGTTCCGAATCACTCGGACGTTTCCACTCAGCGGGTCTGCGGGAAGAGGCTTCTGGGGTGGACTGGGCTTCTCGAACACCTAGAGAAATGAGAGGAACTAAACTGAGTACAGGAGGAAGAACACACACCAACACAAGTTCTCATGAAGTTCCTTGAGAAAGGGATAGTCTCACATGAGTATATTTACTCATTTATCAAGCATGATTAATATACGTTGTGATAAACAAGATCTTTCATATATTGATTTTTGACAATGGAGAGCAATGGAAAAAGACTCCACTAAATCAGTGCTGTTATTGCTAACTAAAACTATCAAAAATTGTTTTCATTAAGTGAAATAAAGCTGAAATAAAATATAAATATCTAGATGGAAAAATCTGTGTTGTTAATTAAAACTATTTAAATATTTTTTTTGTAATTGAATTAAAGATTAAATAAAATAAATATATTATGAAAAACTTAAACTTAGCAAAAAAAGAGAAATTAAATAAGTTCAAAATTATTTCAAAGTACTAAAATTACTAAAACTAAAACTGGAATAAATTAAATTAAAGTAAAAAAAACTGATAAAAATTACTGAAAATATAAACATTGACAAATTAAAAAAAAGTTAAAAAAAATATATATTCAAAAAAATACTATAATGGTATATAAATAATACTAAAATAACACTACAGTAAATATCACGTGAGTTTGAGATGAAGATCTCAGTTTCAAATTGCGTTTAAACTTTCCAACATACTGAAGTCTGCAACAGAGTCAATTTGAACTCAAACATTTCTCATCAAATGATCTGAATTGCTATTCACACTCCTTTTTATAGCTCTGTAGTCTTCCTGTTTGTCACCAACTGTCTCATTGATGTCTATTTTTATTCCTCCAAATGAGTTTTAGCGACCTAGAGCAGTAACACATTCTTTGGATAGGCAATTTTCAATACTTTTGTGTTCCAGGGAAAGAAAAAATATAAGGGTTAATACTGACAGACCTTTCATTGTTGCTCCCTAACAAACTCTAGATAAAAACTAGCTTCCCTCTTTTGTCCACCAGATGGCAGTACAAGCTAATCTAACTTCACTGCTGCATGAGTTTAGTGCTGTATATGGCTTCACTGCTGCCATGGCGACTCTCTCCGGGGGTCATGTGACATGTTCATATGTTCCAAATCTACAGGCTGACTATGAGGTAATGATAGGCTGCTACCTGCTCTCCATCTGGTCCTCATTCTCTCTCATCTCTACAGAGATCCAAACATGATTTCACAGCTCACGTTCCTCTGTCTTTTACATTTTAATAAAGAGCTGAATTGCTCATATCTCAAGCGTCGCATGATTGCTGATGACAGAGCTCTTTGTTTTTGTAGCTGATAAAAAGATCTTGAGATGGAGGAAGTCTCATGTGTCTCCTCGCTAACGCTTCCCCGATGGAAAGTTCTCAAGAGTTGAATCAGCCATGATAACACTTCTGGTTAATGAAGCAGCCTGAGGTCACGCTGGACACGTCTGAGGTCTTCTGTTCATCATCTCATTTCTCTGCTGACCGCCGGTGTCTTATGAGATCACACTGATATCCGATTGATTCAAAGGATTAATTCACATCAAATGACTTATCTCAGGATGTTTGAGTTTAACGGTACACTATCATTCAAAAGTTTGGAGTACATATGATTTAAAAAAAAGAAATTTATACTTTTATTCAGCAAGTGCCCAAGCAATCATACAGAACACTCTAGCAACACCATAACAACAGCCTAGAAACCATCGAGAACCACCAGAACACCCTAACAACCCCCTATCAACCACCTAGCAACACCCTAACAACCAACCAGAACACCTTAACAACCGCCTAGCAAAACTCTAACAACCAACCAGAACACCTTAGCAACCACCTAACACCCTAACAACCAACCAGAACACCTTAGCAACCACCTAGCAGTGCCCTGGCAATCACACAGAACACACTAGCAACAACCTTACAACTCCCTAGAAACCATCCAGAACACCCTATCAACCATCTAACACCCTAACAACCACCAAGCAACACTCTAGCAATCACACAGAACACACTTGCAACAACCTAACAACTCCCTAGAAACCATCCAGAACACCCTATCAACCATCTAACACCCTAACAACCACCAAGCAACACTCTAGCAATCACACAGAACACACTTGCAACAACCTAACAACTCCCTAGAAACCATCCAGAACACCCTATCAACCATCTAACACCCTAACAACCACCAAGCAACACTCTAGCAATCACACAGAACACACTTGCAACAACCTAACAACTCCCTAGAAACCATCCAGAACACCCTATCAACCATCTAACACCCTAACAACCACCAAGCAACACTCTAGCAATCACACAGAACACACTTGCAACAACCTAACAACTCCCTAGAAACCATCCAGAACACCCTGGCATTGCCAGGCAACCACACTATAAACATAATAATCAGAACAATTAATCAGAGCAACTGCATAGCAACACCCTTCCTCAAATCTGAAACAAAAAGTGTTTTACAGTCTGATGCCATATGAAAACATTTTTAATTTCCAAGAACTTTTTATTCTCTAGTTATTTCACAGGGTCATGAGGTCAATTCCCAGGCAGAGCATGAACTGATAAAATATAAACCTTGAAAGCAATTAAAGTCACTTTGGATAAAAGCACCTGCTAAATACATTAATGTAATAAATAAATAAACACAATTAAAAGAACCCAGAATCCAAAATAGCAGCTCGAGAACCCCATACAGCTACAAATGGATCTGAAACCATGAGCAACTGAAGAACACTACGTTTTGAAGTGTGTTGGTTCATGGTTATTAGGTGATGTTTTAGCAAGGTTTTGTGTTGTGTCTCTTGTTGTCTCTTGAGAGGGCTCATCTTCACCATTCACCTATCTATTACCTGCCTCTTCCTGCAATCTGTCTCTCCACAGGTCGTCTTATAAAAACAGACAAAGACTCTCTTTTTACAGGCAGGTTTTTATGGGAGACAACCTCAAATTGCTACGTATTATCAAATAATGTGGACTGTCCACAGACACCGCACCTCAGGTAATTGACTTGAGCCAAACATCTCCATTTTAGACATTATTTAATGCACATTTTCTGTCTTTTGTTGTCGGCCTCTTTTAAAGAGGTGTTTGCAAATGGTAGAACAATGAAGATTATTATTCAATACATGTTGAAGTGTCCTCACGAGGTTAATTAACATTATTTTGTGAACCTCATTACTTTGACAGCAGATGATAGAGACTGCTGAATTTACATAACTACTTCTAGACGTATATATTAGGACTGTAAATTTAATCATCAAAATAATTAATTTATATGCTGGTTATTTAATCAAGTGAATTGCATGTATCAATACACACTGAGAAAACCCCCAAAATGAACATAATTCCAAGATATTATTGTGTCAGAAGAGTAAAAAGTGGGTTTAGAAGTCAAAATTATTTATTTCCTTATTTCATTGAACATAAGTCGATCAATGACCTATAGCCCACAGCTTAATATAGTCTGCCTCAGACAGTTTGACAAACTCAATTTCAAAATGCATTGCTATGTCAAAACCTTGAGTTTTCAGTTCCATTCTGATCGACTCGCTCAGTCTTTTATTGGCTGGCCAGAGGCTTCACTCTGTGTTTTCTTTGGATTGCATGAAACTCTGAACATACTTGAGATTTAATACGACATAGAGCTCTAATGAAAGAGGCCTGTTCACACCACTGCAGCTCCAGCATTAAACTGTAAAACTATTATAAAATACTAGTGTGTGCACTAAAAATGAGCTCTAACTCACCATTGCAACACTGCTGGGGAATGAGAGATCGATTAAAAGAAATTAAATCAGTTAAGCACAATGTACCTGCTGACATGTATAGAAGTGTACACAATGTTATTATGTCATTTTTGGAGAAAATCCACTGAACGTAAACAGCGTATGCTATTCTGTGTCAGCATGCGTCAAGCAGATACGTTGTTTTTGTTCAAATCGAATTCGTTCAAACGTATCCGTGTGACGCAGCTGACAGCTAAAGTCGTTACTTTTGTTTTCTTTGCGTACAAAAAGTATTCTCGTAGCTTCGTAATATTACGGTTGAACCCCTGATGTCACATGGATTATTTTACCGATCTCCTTGCTACGTTTCTGGACCTTGATCGTGGTAATTACATTGCTGTCTATGGGAGGATCAATATTATTGTGTCAGAAGAGTAAAAAGTGGGTTTAGAAGTCAAAATTATTTATTTCCTTATTTCATTGAACATAAGTCGATCAATGACCTATAGCCCACAGCTTAATATAGTCTGCCTCAGACAGTTTGACAAACTCAATTTCAAAATGCATTGCTATGTCAAAACCTTGAGTTTTCAGTTCCATTCTGATCGACTCGCTCAGTCTTTTATTGGCTGGCCAGAGGCTTCACTCTGTGTTTTCTTTGGATTGCATGAAACTCTGAACATACTTGAGATTTAATACGACATAGAGCTCTAATGAAAGAGGCCTGTTCACACCACTGCAGCTCCAGCATTAAACTGTAAAACTATTATAAAATACTAGTGTGTACTAGTGTGTGCACTAAAAATGAGCTCTAACTCACCATTGCAACACTGCTGGGGAATGAGAGATCGATTAAAAGAAATTAAATCAGTTAAGCACAATGTACCTGCTGACATGTATAGAAGTGTACACAATGTTATTATGAGTGGTGTGATTGCTCATTATAGTTATTGACTTGAACAAACCCCCAACGGTAAATATCAAAATCAGCTCGCTATTATTTTTCTCATTATCAGACTGATTTTCACCTGCTGAATGATAAAACAGGTAAAAAAAAATCCCACAGACACACTTTGAAGGAGGGACCCATGACATGTCTAGAGACAAACGTACAGAAAACCCTAGCAACCACCTAAAAATTCCCCAAACCCCTCCAAGAACCCCAACCACATAACAACAAACAAGGTACCACCCAGAACACCCTGGTGATCATCCAAAACATCCCACAACACTCTAGAAACTACATAACACCCTAACAACCATATGGAACAACCTAGTAACCACCCAACAATGCCCTAGCAACCACCAACAACACCCTAGCAACCACCCTAGCAATGACACAGTACCACCCAGAACACCCTTGCAACACCTAACAACAGCCTAGAAACCAACCAGAACACCTTAGCAACCACCCAGTACCACCTAGAACAGTGTTTCTCAACCCTGGTCCTGAGTGCCCCCCAACACTGCACATTTTGTATGTCTCCCTTATCTGACATACATTTCAGGTCCTTGAGTTTCTTTTAATGAGCTAATGAGTTGAATCAGGTGTGTTTGATTAGGGAGACACACAAAAGGACCAAAGTGCACAAGTCATATGGACTATTTTTTTAGAGCGCATTTATTGAGTTCTATGTCATTCTGCGTAAGAAGAAAGACTCATACAGATCTGGATCAACATGCAGCTGAGTAAATGATGACTCATTTTTGGCTGAGCTATCCTTTTAAATGATACAAATAAGTCTCATATGAGCACACATCAGAGCTGCTTTGAGCTCTTGACCTGCAGCCAGATGTGACAAGAACAAAAGGAGACGAGAGACAGAAACAGTGTGTGTGTGTGTGTGTGTCTGTATAACCTCACCTTGTCTAACATCAAACAGACCTACATACTCTATCCTGTTACCGTCACACATTATGAGGGACAGATACTGCAGCCACTCTTAAAGGAACAGTTCACTAAAAAAAACCATTCATTTTAAATTGTAATAATTTTTCACAATTTTCCCTTTTTTCTGATCACATAAATGTAGCCTTGGTGAATACAACAGACATCAAATTCCCAAAACTTTTGAACAATCTCTCACAGCACAGGCTATTCGGTGCACCACAGGGGCCGTTCGTGGTATTTTGCACATCCTCTAATCACAGATCTGAACTGCTTTCAGCCCTAAGATCACAAATGCATCCACAATCCATCTGGCTGAAAGGCGTATCTACTGATTTCCCAACAATGTGTGAGAGCTCGTGTGGTCTGACAGCTAAAGAGTGGGTTTCAAGCGCTGAACGCTCACTTTGACCTAGTAATACCCTTGCAACCACCCAGAACATTCTAGAAACCTTGCAGAACACCCTAGAAACCACCTAACAATAACAACCTAACAACCACCCAGAATACCATAACAATGCTGTAGCAACCACTCAGAACCACCCAGAACACCCTAGCAACCATCTAGAACCACCCAGAATGCCCTAGCAATCACCAATAACCACCCATTACAAACTAGCAACTACTTAACACCCTAACAACCACCCAAAAACACCCTACCATTCACCTAGCAACCACCCAGAACACCCTACCAATGCCCTAACCACCACTCAAAACACCCAGTCTTTTTTTTTTTATATGCAACTCCTGCAGCGCTGGCATATTTCCACTCACCATGTGTCTGTATAACCTCACCTTGTCTAACATCAAACAGACCTACATACTCTATCCTGTTACCGTCACACATTATGAGGGCCAGATACTGCAGCCACTCTTAAAGGAACAGTTCACTAAAAAAAAACATTCATTTTAAATTGTAATAATTTTTCACAATTTTCCCTTTTTTCTGATCACATAAATGTAGCCTTGGTGAATACAACAGACATCAAATTCCCAAAACTTTTGAACAATCTCTCACAGCACAGGCTATTCGGTGCACCACAGGGGCCGTTCGTGGTATTTTGCACATCCTCTAATCACAGATCTGAACTGCTTTCAGCCCTAAGATCACAAATGCATCCACAATCCATCTGGCTGAAAGGCGTATCTACTGATTTCCCAACAATGTGTGAGAGCTCGTGTGGTCTGACAGCTAAAGAGTGGGTTTCAAGCGCTGAACGCTCACTTTGTCTTTGCTGTGCTTTTTATTAAACAAAACTCTGGAGCGTGAGATGGACAGCAACGGTCACTCAGAACTGTAGTAAAACAGTCAAGCGACACACATATGCATGCCAGTTTATGCAAAAGTATGAAATATGCATATGTTGTGATGGGATTTGTAATATATACATGTGTGTGTGTGCATATATATGGGATATGTAAATGAGCACCTTATATATGCTGCCACTTTGTAGTAAAGCTGAAGTCTGACGTTGAGGAGACGTTCTGTACGTGGAGTATGTTTGAGTCCCAGTGTGTGTGTGAGCAGATGAGAGTGTGTGTGCTGGACTGTTCAGTCTGTTGGGTCCCACAGACCTGCAGCAAAGCACAAATACAGAACCCAATGTAGGATATCGCAATAATGATGTGCAGTTTTACCAACATCTTATCTAAAAAGGAACCTCCTCAGACATTCACATTCTAGCAAGGTTCTCTCAAAGTTATGAACAAACATTCTCAGTAACATCTTGCAGTAATTTTATCTGGTAATGAGCTAATGAGTTGAATCAGGTGTGTTTGATTAGGGAGACACACAAAATGTGCAGTGCTGGGGGGCGCCCAGGACCAGGGTTGAGAAACACTGACCTAGAACATGCTAGAACCCACCTAGCAATACCCTTGCAACCACCCAGAACACTCTAGAAACCGTGCAGAACACCCTAGAAACCACCTAACAATAACAACCTAGCAACCACCCAGAATACCATAACAATGCTGTAGCAACCACTCAGAACCACCCAGAACACCCTAGCAACCATCTAGAACCACTCAGAATGCCCTAGCAATCACCAATAACCACCCATTACAAACTAGCAACTACTTAACACCCTAACAACCACCCAAAAACACCCTACCATTCACCTAGCAACCACCCAGAACACCCTACCAATGCCCTAACCACCACTCAAAACACCCAGTCTTTTTTTTTTTATATGCAACTCCTGCAGCGCTGGCATATTTCCACTCACCATGGCGATCTTGCAGACGTTTTGGCAGGCCAGGCTACGGCCGGCGGCTCCCGCTGCTGGAGCGGATGTGTGTGCGAGTGCTGGTGGAGGGGCTCTGGGTGGAGTCGAGTATGTGTGTGGTGGCGTCAGCGGCAGGCTGAGTGCCAGCGGCAGCGGGTGAGAGAGGTGGACCGGAGGGCACGGGGGCAGCCGGCGGAGACCATGAGACGGGACCACAGAGTCCACCGTCTGGAGAGGAGACTGGGGCTACAGAGAGACAGATAAAGACGTGTCACACAGGCTTTCCATCATGTTTGACTGACAATGAATATTTCAATAAACATTAAACATGCAAGATGCACAAATCAATAAATCAGCGATATACTTAAAGGTAAGAAATGCTGTTGATATTTGAAATCACTAAAACAAACTCACCCCCACCCAAAAGGATCACACCCCTATCTTGATAGCAATGCAACACAGGCACCTCCCCCATCAAACATGGACACGCCCCTTACTGGTGATTGGCTACAAGTGTGTTTTGGTGCTCGGTGAGATCCACTTCCAATAGAGTTTCTCAGAAACCACTTACCATACCTTTAACGGAACAGTTTATACAAAAATTAAAGTTCTGTCATCATTTACTTATCCTCATGTCGCTTAAAACCTGTTTGACTTTCTTTACTGTAGTAAAACAGTCAAGCGACACACATATGCATGCCAGTTTATGCAAAAGTATGAAATATGCATATGTTGTGATGGGATTTGTAATATATACATGTGTGTGTGTGTGCATATATATGGGATATGTAAATGAGCACCTTATATATGCTGCCACTTTGTAGTAAAGCTGAAGTCTGACGTTGAGGAGACGTTCTGTACGTGGAGTATGTTTGAGTCCCAGTGTGTGTGTGAGCAGATGAGAGTGTGTGTGCTGGACTGTTCAGTCTGTTGGGTCCCACAGACCTGCAGCAAAGCACAAATACAGAACACAATGTAGGATATCACAATAATGATGTGCATTTTTACCAACATCCCAGCTAACAGGGAACATTCTCAAAACTTAACGTTCTCACAAGGTTCTCTCAAAGTTATGAACAAACATTCACAGTAACATCTTCCAGTAATTTTATCTGGTCTTTAATAATGTTCTCAAAACGCTGGAATAAAACAAAATCCAATTGTAGTTGGACATTGGTCTAACATTTTTTAAACGTTACTTCTTGGTCCAGAATGTTCAGAGAACATTCAAAAGTAACATTCAAATAATTATTGCTAAATTATAAAATGGAATGATCCCTTAACACTCACGTAACCATAGAATTCTCATTTTTGGGTGAACTAACCCTTTAAGCTTAAAAAAAAAAAAAAACATAAAAAAACATAATACATCATAAATATAGTCAGCACTTATTTTAGTATTATTTACATACTATTATAGTATTTATAAATATTTTCAATGAGCTTTTTTATATTTTCAGTTTTCATTTAAGTTTTAGTAATATAGTTATGTGTGTGTTTTTTTTATATATTTCTAATTAGCTTTCACTTATTTTAGTTTTAGCTATTTTAGTATTTCAATTTACTTAATTTCAGTTAGATGCCATGGCAACATTTCTCATTTGTGCTTGTTTCTAAGTTTAGGTTTTTCCACACTATATATATATATATATATATATATATATATATATATATATATTGGACAAAAGTGTGGTTATCAGGTTCTAAAAGTAGAAATAATTAGAATTATCAGCCAACATGTTCATATCAGTGCATCCCTACTTATTATGTATTCACAGGGGCCGTTCGTGGTATTTTGCACATCCTCTAATCACAGATCTGAACTGCTTTACTCAACAACAGCCTTGAGATCACAAATGCATCCACAATCCATCTGGCTGAAAGGCGTATCTACTGATTTCCCAACAATGTGTGAGAGCTCGTGTGGTCTGACAGCTAAAGAGTGGGTTTCAAGCGCTGAACGCTCACTTTGTCTTTGCTGTGCTTTTTATTAAACAAAACTCTGGAGCGTGAGATGGACAGCAACGGTCACTCAGAACTGTAGTAAAACAGTCAAGCGACACACATATGCATGCCAGTTTATGCAAAAGTATGAAATATGCATATGTTGTGATGGGATTTGTAATATATACATGTGTGTGTGTGCATATATATGGGATATGTAAATGAGCACCTTATATATGCTGCCACTTTGTAGTAAAGCTGAAGTCTGACGTTGAGGAGACGTTCTGTACGTGGAGTATGTTTGAGTCCCAGTGTGTGTGTGAGCAGATGAGAGTGTGTGTGCTGGACTGTTCAGTCTGTTGGGTCCCACAGACCTGCAGCAAAGCACAAATACAGAACACAATGTAGGATATCACAATAATGATGTGCATTTTTACCAACATCCCAGCTAACAGGGAACATTCTCAAAACTTAACGTTCTCACAAGGTTCTCTCAAAGTTATGAACAAACATTCACAGTAACATCTTCCAGTAATTTTATCTGGTCTTTAATAATGTTCTCAAAACGCTGGAATAAAACAAAATCCAATTGTAGTTGGACATTGGTCTAACATTTTTTAAACGTTTTTTAAACGTTACTTCTTGGTCCAGAATGTTCAGAGAACATTCAAAAGTAACATTCAAATAATTATTGCTAAATTATAAAATGGAATGTTCCCTTAACACTCACGTAACCAAGAAAAAACTGTTAAAATATATAAATATATAAAAACTAGAGAACATTGATGAATAATGATTATATAACTGAATGGGAGTGTTAGCAAAACGTTCTTTGAGCATATCTTTGTTAGCTGGGAGAAAATTGTGCTGACTGCAAAAGAAGCTTGTTCAGAAATTCGCATGGTTATGGCATCACAATCATGTACAAATTAACCCTTGGAAATTAAAAAGTTATTGGAAATGATATGCATTAACACCTACTAATGTAAATGGAGCCATAGTTAACCTTTTACTTTAGTAATTATTTTAATTTTTGAAACTACCAGTTATCATTTGCTCTTTTTTTAGAAAGAATAATTATGTAAAATTATTCTCCACTATACCTTTGGCAAAGCCGCAAGACAAAATACATATGTATAAATCTATATTTATATTGTAATAAATATATTATTGTTATAAGGAAAAATAAGATATATTCTCTAAGTTCTCTTTTATGTAGTTTTGCTTCTCAAGTAAACTGATCTCATTTTAAGGACATTTAGATGTTCTTTACTGGAAAACAAAACAAAAACACTGATCAAAAACATTATTAATTTGCAGTATAATGAGAATTAGGGGGTTAAATATGCTTAATTATCATCGTGCATAATCATAGTCAAATATTAATGGTCCTAAAATAGGTTTGATTTTCTTTGGCTTAAAACAATTTCTTAGTGTTTTTCTTTAGATATTTGGGATGAAAAAAATGTTCTCTTGAGATTCACCTCCTTAGTAAGCTCTCAATTTAATTGCTAAATGGAAATAAAATACTTCCAGTGTAACATCACCAAAGGAAAGCCGTTCCCAGACTGTATGGTTATGGAATCACAATCATTTGCAAATGAACTCACATATCAACATTTCAATGCATATTCAGAATTTAGGAACTTTCCCTGCCCTGATTAAAAATATGAACTATGGCAACACACAGAGGTTAGTCAATCTCAACTCATTTACATACAGAATTTTCAATGAGACGCTAGCAAAAACAAGTCGGTTTAATTCTATGGGTCAGATATGGAGGAAAACGGTCATGAAAAAACTAATTATGACTTTGTGTGGTGTATATACTATACAGCATGGCCTCTTGCACCTTCAAACTGATTGTTTATTTCAGCTGTGCAGGTTTGGTACCTCAGTTTTTCGATGGTGTTCTTCTTATCGCTGGAGAACAGACTGAGAGTTTTCCTCTTAATGCACACGATTATTCCAACACACAGCAGACACAGAAACGCCACCAGGATGCCCACCGTCACACTGCTGCTGTCTGCATGTACACACACACACACACAAAAGACTCAAGGCAGTTTAACGCAGGCTGAAAGCAGCAAAACGTCCCAAGAGTAATGCCACTAAGTATTTCTAACAATAAAACCAGGATGCTGGTGAACTGTTTAACAAAGATCTTGTATATATATATATATATATATATAAAATAATCAATATATGATATAGTTATTATTTTATTAAATAGTATAAAATATAAAAATTGTATACATATATGTACGTATACATAAATATTATATATACATAAAACACTAACAAAACAAAAACACTGATTAAAATCATGATTAATTTCTGGTTATCATGAAAATAATCAAAGTCACAATGCAAAACATTTTT
The DNA here is from genome assembly GCF_001515625.1 of Sinocyclocheilus rhinocerous. Taxonomy (NCBI): domain Eukaryota; kingdom Metazoa; phylum Chordata; class Actinopteri; order Cypriniformes; family Cyprinidae; genus Sinocyclocheilus; species Sinocyclocheilus rhinocerous. The sequence goes on from NW_015630984.1 coordinate 476,538, forward strand.
TTTTTTTCTTTAGATTTTGGGAACACACGTTTGTGAACTGAGCAGATACTGTTGAAGCGCAGTATAATAATCATGGATGCACGTTTAATACCTGTTGGTCTCATCGGGCCGCTGTCCATACTGCCTCCAAACCCAGCTTTATCACAGAACGGAGGAGCCCAGAGAAAACATTTTTTTTTTTCTTTAGATTTTGGGATGAAATATGATCCAGATATGTTATCTTGAGATTCACCTCCCTAGTAAGCCCTCAATTTAGTTGTGAAATGGAAATAAAGTACTTTTCTTTTACAAATGCAAACATGACACAGAGTATAGGCAGGAAATTATTCAGTATCCAACTTTGCTAGCAGCATGTCTCTATGTGTTTGTGTGTATATGTGTTTGTGTGTGTGTGTGTGTGTGTGTGTTTGAGACACACAAACACACCAGTGACATCAGCCCGCATCACATGATTGCTGAATTAATACTCACTTTAGATTATGGAAAATGTAAGAGCATAAATGTAGTTTTATCAGCAATAACAGCACATGCTAGTGTAAATATATAAAAGAGTATGATTCAAATATCCAAGCATTACTTCACTATCTTTGTCAAAGCAAATAAATAAACTAACAAAAAAAATACAAGAAAGAAAAAATATATAAGATCTATAAATTATATGTTTGTGTGTGTGTGTGTGTGTGTGTGTTGAGCAGTCGTCATGTCCAGCGCGCTAAAAAGTCTGTAAATGCACCTCCTCAACATCTACCAAAACACTCAAACACTTCCTCTTTCCTCCATTTGGCAGCATTTGTTTCTGGTTCTCTCTTGGTGCTGATGAGCAGCAGCAGATGTTGGACTCAGAGGAACATGTTGATCTAATCTGGAGATTCATGAGCTCATTCATGGACTTCCACTATCTGTTTCTCACTATCTGCACAAACCTGGCTGTAACCAATCCGGCCTGTTCTTCAGGAAGACGGTGTTCACTGTGAGATCTTTCATGATGCTGGAGCTAAAACACATTCGCTCTGTCAGGATTCACCCCTCAGTATTTACACAGATCTCATCTGGTCTCTAAACATGCTTTGCTTAAATAAATGTAGATTTTAAAAAGCAGGAACTCTTACAGACAATGTAAATGTGTAAAACCAGAAACCTTAGTAAAATGTATATTTCAGATCAGCCTGAATTGCATTTGCATTTTTAATAATTTGTATTAAATGTGTAAGTCTTGCATTACAATATGAGAGAGAATGACTTGAAATAAAGGTCCTCAGTGGATTTTAGTTGCATTCAAGTAAAGCCAGAATTACTATAATTATGTTCAGCATAACAAAAACTATTTCTAGAAATCATATGGTGAATGAGCAAGACATTTCCTATTCCTATAGTATTTGCATTCATTAAACATTTACAACTACAAAAAGAAATTACTATAATTTTGTGTTTCTAACTTGTAAAAATCATATTCACATCATAGTCAAACACATAATTCTGAGCTGGAAACTCAAATTTTCATTAAAGCTCTGACTTTGATACATGTGAAAACAACCAAAATGTCAGAATGTATGAAAACAAGTCCTGTTTTGTGCAGTTTTGCTTTCCAAGTAAATTGATCTTGTTTTAAAGACACTTAGATGTGCTTTACTGGAAAACAAGACAAAAACTGATTAAAAACAATTCATTAGTGGTATAATGAGAACTGGGAGCCCAACTGTGCTTAATTATCATAAAATGTCCATTGAGCAATTAAATTGAAGGGTTACTAAGGAGGTGAATCTTAAGATAACACATACAGGTCATATTTCATCCCAATATCTCAAGAAAAAAAATATTATATAAATTTTCATTAGATTTTATTTTTACAATAATAATAATAATAAAATAAGGAATTATTATACTAATTTTCTTAGTTTTTTTAATAACTAAAATAGCTTTTCGGTAACACTTTAGTTTAGGGACCAATTCTCACTATTAACTAGTTGCTTATTAGCATGACTATTATGAACATATTGGCTGTTTATTAGTATATAAAGCATTTATTCTACATGACCATATTCTACATCCCTAATCTTATCCAATACCTAAACTTAACTACCTTACTCACTATTAATAAGCAGCAAATTAGGAGTTTATTGAAGCCAAAGTTGTAGTTAATGGTTTGTTAATAGTGAGAATTGGACCTTAAAATAAAGTATGACCAATTTTTCTTTATTTATTTTGGGATATATTATGACCTGGACATGTTTTCTTCAACAGTTTTCCTAGTAAAATCTCAATTTAATTGCTAATTGGAAATACAATACTTTCATTTTACAAATGAAAACATGATACAGAAATTTAGGTAGGAAATTATTCAGTATCCAACGTATCGAAGGGGATACAATACTGTAAAATGAACATCGAGATGCTTTAAAACAATGCGTGAGCTATGCTATACATATTATTTTGACTTGAATTAATCATGTAGTCATGCACTTTGCCATACTTATGAACAGAAATCACACGAAGCCCAGTTTGGCATTATGAGTGTCGTCGTAGAAATGAATAATTTATGAGAATGAGGACAAGAAGACGAGCTGTCATGTAATTATGGTAATCCTGACATGAGCGTCACATTGGATTCAGATTCCTCATCTTATCAAGAACATTTCTGCGCTGTATGGGCTTCTGGGAGTTAATACTGTACAGTATGTAGGTCTATGAAGATTCATTGTGAGATCAGATTTAGTTCAGATGGATTTCTGGGCTGCTTAAAGTCGACATGAAATGCTGTTCACCAAGCATTCAGATATATTTCTGAGTGAAACTGTAAAGACAGTGAGACAGATATAAACTCACCCCGTGTCCGCTGCACCTGGCCGAACAGTCGTGAACCCCGAGCACACTGATGTTCTGACACTGTCTGTTTATACACATCTACAGACACACACACACAGAGAGAGAGTGAGTTCATTTAGTTCTGTCAGTCAGTGATGATTGACAGCTCAACTCCACCCAAACATACTGACATGACCCATTCAAATGTCCTCACAGCAGCAAACAGGGTGGAAAAGTGTCTCATGCTGTGTATGCGTCACACGCAATTCAGCTTTATAACTTCGTTTTATTAATACTGTGATTACAGGGTCATTTCCAATTATGTCAGGCTGTAACCAATGAGGCCATTCTTTCCTCAGCCAACATCCCTGATTTCATTCATGACTCAATTTTGACTAAACGTGCAGTTATTGAATTTTTTGCCTTTGCATGGCACCAATGACTTCTATAGATTTTGATATAGAAATGAATTATAAGACATCAGATCAGGGTCAGCAATACGGATTGCTGCAAAATGCCAACAGTGAGATTTGTGACATTTGACATGCTTCATAATACACTATTCTAGGCATATCTAGTCATGTGTAAAGTTATGGGTAATAACCTGATCCAGGAAAATAGTGCTGAGTTTTATATATAAATATGAGAAAGTAAATCTATAATGAGCCTAATTTACATAGAAATGTGACATTTTGCACAATTTTAGCACATTTAATTATTGCATGTGTTGAGTAAATATGCAGTTTGAGCTAAAAAAAAAAAAAAAAAAAAAAAAAATGTGTCTTAAAATAATAATAATAATAATAATAATAATAATAACTTAAGTGACTAGTTAACTAGTTAACAAAAAAGCAATAGTTAAACAATCCACATATATGCTCTAGTTTCACTCAGAATACCCTAGAAACAGCATAGCAATGCAATTGAACCCATTCTGCCGTCCTGATGTTGGTGATCTGAACAAGCTTGAGTTACATTAAATAAGCAATGGTCATCTTCTCATTCTCATCATCTTTACCATGTTTTCTCCACACTTGGTGCCGGTGAGCACGAGGCCCGGATCAGGCATGTCGTCTCCCAGGTACACATGAGTCCCACGGCAGAGGATACGCCCTCCTTCCTGGAGCGGGATGTTGGTCGCAGCCAAAACACAGAGAAATAATGAGGCATCCTCTCCACTAAAGACCAATTACTGCATTCAGAGGGCAGTTTCTCACGCAGTCACGTCCAAAAAAAGAAAGAAAGAGACAGCCAGATAGACAGAATGTGGCTTGAGTCCCTTTGGCCAAAATAAAGAGTCATTAGCGGCTGAAACCGTTTCTTTCTCCGTCTGTCCACTTCAGTCATTCAAGTAATTACTACATTGAGGATATGATCCGTGAAGCACTTAATAAAGCAGCCAATTAGAGCTTAACTAAAACAAAATATATGACAGTTGTTACCTGCATATGCAAATTACTGTGACATTTTCAATAGGCTTCTGTTCTCTTTCTTTTAAAGACTTGTTGTTATTTGGCCGCCCATTTGATTTCTCGGTGGATTCGTCTGTGTGTGTGCGTGTGTGTGTGTGTGTGTGTGCGTGTGTGTATGAGACAGTCAGTCAATAAAGAACAGAATGGGAAGAACCTAATGAGAGAAATTCATTTAAAATTTAATTTAAACCTAAAAGGTAATTGTAAGAGAAAAACACTCAGTAAATAAACACTCCGAGACCTTGGGGGTTTTTGAAGGTACTTTTGATTTTCAAATCACAGTGGAGCTATAAATATATAGATTATTTTTGGCAGCTGTAAAAGAAACATTTTTACAATAAATATTCTGATTTGACCTTGAGATTAGCTTCGATATTTGACCACTATTTATAGTAATACTTGGTTACAATGACACTAATAGTTCTTATTTCTGCCAGGAATACAAAATCAATCGTGAATTAATGACAACTTGAATAGAATGACACAAACCTATTCAATCGCGTTTGCTTTCATTTATTTTTGATCAGTGCTTTGCTACACAACATACAAACTTTTATTCCAACAGTGCACGCATTGTGTATTCACACATTTACCTCACATTTCTTTAAATAGAATAGAACCATTGTTTCTTAATGACTCGCAGAAAGACAATTCTCTGCCGATCCATCGGTCAATATTGCGTGATCATAATTCCCACATTACGGTGACGGTAAACTTCTGCATTCAGTCTCATAATACATTTATGCGTCAGTTTATTATATATAATATCTGCATTAGGTCACAGTAGAGTGAGTTTTGAGCAAAAACATTGTGTATTAATCTCATTCTGTCACGCGCTCTGACTTTCTGAAAAGCCCTGCATGGATTAAGGCACGTGAACCAGGATCACGAAACCCAGACGGTCTCTATTAAGCAGGAGCGCTGACACCTTCGGGTGGCGCTGTCCTCACCCTGTCCCCACAGTGTGATGCACTGCTGCTCGTGTGTCTGGCAGATGCCGTTGTAACAGTGTCCATCCACACCTTGACAGTTGTGTCCGTCGTGCAGGTAGACATTAGCGGGACAGTGGGGATCGGCACCTGTGCAAAACTCCGGCAGGTCACAGGAGTTACTGGACTCACGGCACGGAGTCCCTGCAGACTTCAGCTACACAACAAACACATCATGAAATTTGGCACATATATTAATACTATAAAAATATAATATTAATATGGCAATTACACAATGAAGTCCTTTCAGTCAATACAAAATAACAGTTTACTTTTATCTTAATTTATTAATGTTCCCGGTTTTATTGTGAATGATTCCTCAGTCCATGTCCATGCTCTAAAGAATAAAAAAATTTGATTGCTTTAGAATAATATGCACTTTTACTTATTTTGTTTGGTTATTTAGGCTTACAGTGTTTTAATAGCCAACTTTTGATAAGATTATTACTATTTACAAACATACAAACACGAAAAAGATACACATTGAAAAATAAAGCACAATGAAAACAGAGACTTGATTTAAGAAAATATTAACTTAAGTAAAATTTGTAAAACATTTTCAAGTTAATATTTATTTTAATATTTTGTATAATATTTTATTTATTATATATTAAATTGTTATAAAATTATGTAACATTTAATACATTTTCTGAATCAATGTCATCCTTAAGCTAATCTCATTAATTAATTTTGCTGCACATTTTTAATTTAAGTACATAAAATTAGCAAGGTATTAAAGAGACAACAAATAAAGTGGATTACGATGAATGTCAAAAGTTACCTGACAGTCTTCACAACACTGTCCATGTGCACATACAGCCTCCTGTTTCAGTGTGCATGTACTTGCATTACAGCAGGGATTCAGACACTCCTACAGAGACAGAGATTTAACACTGATAATAGCAGAAATGTTTCTTGAGCAGCAAATCAGCATATTAGAATGATTTCTGAGGGATCATGTGACACTATGCTTAAAATTCAGCTTTGATCACAGGAATAAATTACGTTTTACAATATATTCAAATAGAACAGTTAAATTACAATAACATTTCATAATTTTACTGTATTTTTGATCAAATAAATGCGGCCTTGGTGAACAGAAGAGACTTCCTAAAAAAGTATTTTTTTTCTAATTGAGATGTGACTCAAGTATATTTGCATAAGTGTACGAAATAATTTCCCAGATGCTTTCCTCTGACTGCTGGCTATGTGGAAATTCATAAATTGTACATGAGCATTGTTGATGGATGCACAGACACAATCGATGTACGTTTTTGCTATGCATTCTTCACTGCCAGCAACATTTCAGCAAAGACATCAATGAACAGATTTAAACCCTCAGGAAACACCTGAAGCACTCAGACACTAACAAAAGCTTTTCTCTGCGGTCCTCGCAAAAACTCCTGGTCCAACGTGACAGATGCATCTCATTCTTGTGCTTCTTCTCACAGCATGGTCGCAGAAAACACTGGGCTGTTTATTTCGCTCGCCGCAGATTTGGAGGAGCGACTGCTAATGATACACGACTCACTGGAGAGTTTGAAACTCGCAGCACATATGCGGCGCTTAAGGGAAACATGTAAATGTCGGCATGACATGCGTTTTCAAAAAACAAAACACACGAGCTCTGACGTACCTCCACATCTCCGCAATCGCACTGCTCTCCCTCCTCGACATATCCGTTTCCACATTTCTGGCCTCCGTAGAGCACTTTCACCTCCGGCATGTTGAACAAACACATGCCCACACCTTTCTCCATACTCGCCGCAAGATCCTTCTTACTGCACGTACTGAAGACCGTAGGGAAAGGATACCTGAAAGAAAGCAGAAATATTACCTCGGTGATGATTTTTAAGAAAACTGACCGTTCACTCTTGTACGATTTTATGGCGGTTGACAAGCCAACTTATGGTGTATTCAGTGATGATTTAAGAAAACTGACTGTTCAGTTTTGTGACAATCAACAGATGCACACATAAATGGACCAATCAGGCAGTGGAAGTCTTGCCAAGGAAATGACATCACCCTGTAAGTGCTGACTGGCATGAGGACCAATGAAATGAGTCCCAGAGGAGAGAACAGCAACAGATAAGAGATATTTATAAGTCCTGCGTTTGTAAGAAATCACACTGACTGGATTCACCAGATTGTAAATTGGAGGCAGCGGGAAATGCGTGTGTGTGCAGGACACTTCATATTACACATGGTTTCAATTGGATTGAATTATCCAACAAACCAAGATTCTAATAGACTGGTTTGTGTTCATTTGTAGTGTTTGCTTACGCAAATATCACTATTACAACCTAGAAACCGCACAGCAATGTACACACACAAAAACAACACATTAGCAGCTGCCTCGTAACACCCTAGCAACCACCAAACCAACATTCTAAAAACCACTCAGTACAGCTATAGCAACCACTCACAATGCCCTCACAATGGCATAGCAACATGTTAAAAAAAAAACACTCTGAACACAACAGCAACCAAGTCAAGTCACCTTTATTTGAATAGCGCTTTATACAATACTGATTGTGTCAAAGCAGCTTTACAGTGTCAAACAGTTTGGCAATTATGGAAGACAATAACAAAGTGTCATTTTTCCCAGCTAAAGCCAGTTCATTGAGGATTCAGTGATGTTCAGCTCTCTTCCAATAGTGTCTGTGCAATCAGTCAAGCGACCCCAGCTAAGCAAGCCAAAGGCAACAGTGGCAAGGAACCAAAACTCCATCGGTGACAGAAATGGAGGAAAAAAACCTTGGGAGAAACCACATACAGTAGCAATGCCCTAGCAACTACCCAGCAACATTCTAGAAACCACTCAGTACAACCATAGCAACCATCCATAATGCCTGGGCAATGGCATATCAACACGTTTAATAATACTCAGAACACAACAGCAACCTCATAGCAACGCCCTAGTAACTAACCAACCACCAACATTCTAAAAAGTACTCAGTACATCATAGCAACCACTTTTAATGCCCTGAAAGCAGCACAGCAGCATATTAAAAAACACTTAGAAGGCCATAGCATTCACATAGCAACAACACAACAACCACCTATAATGCCCTGAGAGCAACATAACATGTTATGAATGCTCATTGCTCAGAACACCAAAGCAACACCATAGCAACCACCCACATGTTAAAAACATTTAGAATACCATAGCAATCACATAGCAACACCCTATAATTAATAGCAACATGATAAAAACATTTAAAACGCAATAGCAACTCCCTAGTAACCACTCACAACATGTTAAACACCCACACAACATAGTAAACACCCACAATGCTAAGGAACATAGCAACATGTAAAAAACACTCAGAATGCCATAGCAACAGCCTAGCAACCAGCCACAAATATTCTAAAAACACCAAAGCGACTCCCTAGTAACCACTCACAACATAGCAACCACCCACAATACACAGGCAATAAAGCAACATTAAAAACACCCAGAATGCAACAACAACCACATTGCAACTGCCTAACAACCACCCACAAACATTCTAAAAATCACATAGCAACCACCATCCAACCCTGTTGAAAAAAAAAAACAGCATATGCTGGCTAGGTAAGTTTTGAAACATGGCAACTGGTTTGAGCTGGTTTAAGCTGGTTTAAACTGGTTGAGCAACTAGCTCCTGCTCAGGACCAGCTTAAACCAGCTGCCATGTTTCAAAACATACCAAACCAGCATTTGCTGTTTTTTTTTTTTCAATATTTTTGTGGAAGCGAGTTTTGAATGCATTTTGATGTAAAACTCTAGTTCTTAAGTAGTTTCCCACAAGACACAGAAACACTTCCATGCTTGGTGGAGATGATTTCACCTCAATTACACACACACACACACACAGTAAAAGTGGCCCACAAATCCACTCTGAATATCATTGCTCCCCTGTGGAGTGTAACAAAATGTTTCGCCGTAGCATCTACATGACGAAATCCCAAGTTTACAAACATCCCACCAGTCAGAGAAATTACAGCCCTCGTTTCTGACTGACAGCGATGTGAGAGCTCCCAGAGAGAAGCATATGGCACATATTATGAGACTGGCTGATGAGCTCATGATCGTGAACACCATCTGTGATCAGGGAGGGTTTTTGGGAGGATTTAGTGATGCTGATTGCAGGACTCGATGCAGGTGTGAATTATTACAGTCGGACGATTTCATTAACACACTGAACGCTACATCACTAAACATCCTGATGAATTAAATCAGTATGATTGGTTGAGTTACAACATATGCTGTAGATCTGGAGGTTGAGTATTAAACATAGACATTCTTACAGACCCTTTATTTTCCAAAATTACTTATTCTAAGAATATTTAACTAATTACACTGCATGTTATGCCTAATAAATTACATTTTAAAATATATTACAATATGAATGAATGAATGAATGAGGCATTTATATAGCGCTTTATTGTGCATTGCTGTACACCCAAAGCGCTTTACAATCATATGAGGGGTCTCTCCTCAACCACCACCAGTGTGCAGCATCCACCTGGATGATGTGACGACAGCCACAGTACAACTGCGCCAGTGCGCTCACCACACACCAGCTACAGGTGGAGAGGAGAGAGAGAGATTCAGTGGAAGGGGATTATTAGGAGGCCATGACTGACAAGGGCCAGTGGAGGCCAGGACACCGGGGATGCTCCCCCACTCTTTGCGAGAAGTGGCATGGGACTTTTAATGACCACAGAGACTCAGGACCTCAGTTTAACGTCTCATCCGAAAGACAACATTTATTTCATAGCATGATTGGTGTCATAATAATTTTTAGCAAAATGACCATTTTTACTGTATCAAATAAATGCATCCTTTGGAGCACAAGGGACTTCCTTTATATATTTAATAAAAAAAAAAGATTGACTGCAGTCCCAGCATGCCTCAGTTCTTCTGCATGAACAGGAACACAACCAGAGCTCATCTTCAAACCGCACTGCTTTATTAAACTGTCACGCAACATCATGCTTAACTGGCTAAAAATGAAACTTGGAAACTTTAATGTGTGTTCTTCAGACGGAAACTCATAACACGCCTGTTGTTGCTTGTTTTTCTTCTCGAGGTTGAAGATTACTCGAGTCCTGTGTGATTGTGATGAGTTTGTATTTGATAATAGCTCTTGAATTATTGAATTTGTTTGGCACAGATGGCTTTGACTGGCTCTGATGTGATTGTGAAGTGTGTGGCATGCGTGTCTCTGCTGGGAAATATCATGCAGAGAGAAACATCTATCAGTGCTGTCAAACACATCGCGCAGCGACAGGAACCACTGTAATCCAGGTCGTCTGGTTCTGGCCTGGATTTCCAACATCAGCCAGCAAAGATCTCTCAAAGAGCACATGATGGGATATATATATATATATATATACACACTCACTGGCCACTTTATTAGGTACAGCTTGCTAGTACCGGGTTGGACCCCCTTTTGCCTTCAGAACTGGTGTACCTAATAAAGTGGCCGGTGAGTGTATATATATGAAATGTTTCATATATGGCTGTTGGATTTGTTTGTACAAATTAACATTATATAGATCTGTCTGTCTGTACGCTTTCCAACATATTTTGTGTTTTGGATACAGGCTTCTCAATACGGCTTCTTTGATTTATAAATGAAATGAAAAATGAAACCATAGGCCAAATGGTCGACATTTACTAGCTAAATACTAGAAGTGATGATACAACTTAGTGTACTCTTTCTTTTTGATCCAATACCATGTACTATCAAGGACACATCGCTGATACACCAATCATGCTATGAAATACAGTATTTGATATTTAAAAGCCATAGTTTTTAACAATTAAATGGCCTAAAATGCAAATTCCTGTAACTAAAGATAAAGATAAATAGTTCTTAATAAACTTTTTTTTTCTTTTCAAAGTTGACATGAATTTTTCTGCTATATATATATATATATACAAATTGAAAATGCATGCTGTTTTATGGCAATTAATTAAATATAAAAAAAAAGATAGGTCTCGTTTAAAAAAGAAAAAGATAAATAGAAAACAGTCTTCAATAAACTTTTTCACAAGAATTTTCCTGCTAAATAATTAGAATAATAAATAAAACTTTAAAAGAATAAAATTACTAGTTAGAATTATTATTATAATTAATAATAATAATAATAATAATCAATTAATTAATAATAATAATTATTATTATTATATCATATTATTATATATTTGGGAACAGTAATTTTATGTGAAGATCGATCCTCTCTATAAAACATTATTGTCAAAAAAATAAATACTTGCCACCGATCTCTATTTTTTGCTGCTGAACAGCTCGGCTGTGCTGGTTTACCAGGTAGACCAGCACAAAACCAGTCCTAAACCAGCACGGACCAGCAAGGCAATTCAAACTGGGTTGTAAAACCAGCAAAATATCAGTAGACTTTTACACTTCTGGAGATAAAAGTATGTAAAACTCACTGCCACAATGCTAGGATGACGTTTCTTTTCTCCTGCTTAACCAGTATTACATTCATAAAGGTTTGCAACAACAAATGATGGCAGAATTTTCATTTTTGGGTGAGCTATCCCTTTAAACTAAACGTGTAACAAGTATTCAATAAACTCACTTTCGAAGCTCAAACTTTGGCAACCATCAAGTAAAGCGCTGGGCAGCGTTTACCTCCTACATCCTCAGATCTACAGCTTATCTTTTCAGCATGGACCAGCGTTTGGTTCAGAATCCAGTTGGCTTTGCTGTGGCCATTAATATGCAGCAGAACTGCCGAATACTGTGATGCTCACTGCGTTTCTGGCACACGTACTGAGACAACAGGGCAAACGCAAGCATGGAAATCTGGCTCGTGTCGGCCCTCATGCTTGCTGGAACAACTGTACCCGGGACGACCAGCGCCAGTGTGGTATAAGCCTGCGGGAGGACGAGAGATAAGCAGATGCTTCCTCTTGCCTCCTGATGCCAACCCAGAGATCAGCGCTCAGCGATAAGCCACAGCGACTCGAGTGTGTCTAAGCTCTCAAACACCTCCCCTGGACTGGACTCAACAGGAGGCCCACACAATGGAGATACTGCCACGGGCACAGAGATCTCGCTGTGAGTGGGGTTTGTTCTCTATGAGGGTATGAGGAGCTTCCAAAGACTCTATAGAAGCACAGGAACAAATATAGCAGCGTTAGGAGCCACAGAAGCTGGGGGCTCAATGGAGAGAGTCGCCTACAGAGTCCTGCTGTAACACTACATCAGTATTTATGTAATATTTAAAGGGATAATTCACTGAAAAATAAAAGATCTGTTCATTTACTCTTCCTCATGTTGTTCTGAACATGCGTGAACATTAAAAAAGATATTTTCAAGAATGCTGGGGTCCAGACAACATTGGACCCCGTTGACTTTCATTGTATTTCGCAAGTCTTGTTTAACTTTTGTAAGTTTTGATTGTTATGTCAAAGATGGTCTTTGGCCTCTGGCAATTTTTTTAGTTTCTAACCACAAACTGAAATGAATGTTTGTTTTTTAATTAATTCATTTAATGTATATTTTGAAATGAACTGAAATGAGAAAAATAAATTACAATTCAGTTCTCAAATGCTAAATTAATTTGAAGTGAGGTAGCAAACAGGAAGCAGAATTGAAAAAAGGAGAATTTAAATACCAGAAATATAGAACCTATAGACATTTTTTAATTTACATATGTTCCAAGAAATTCAACACAGGTAATGCATTGTGGGAAATGTTGTTTTCCAGCCTGGAAAACAACATTTGTGATTTTTTGTTTTAAAAAAAACTCTGATTTTTTATTTTAATTTCTATTTTTTTTATTCCCCTAATTTTGATCCTGGGAATACTCAACTACAGTTTTCTTATGCATTTATGACCTATATGATCTACTATATATAAATTATTTATATGTATGCATAAACATTTTAATAAAACTTAAACATTTACTTTAATTGACAAAGGTCAATTTATTAAAATATATATTTAAAAATGTATTATTACAAAAATATTTAAATACAATGAATTTGAATAAATGTAAACTTTTGCGAAACAGGGTGGAAGAACACTTCATTTTCCAGAATGCATTTCCTTAAAGTGAAATGTCTTCAGGAAATTTCTGTTCTTGTCATCCCAATTCAAGTAGGCCTATTAAATTCAAATTCAATCAGATCTACCAGCTCCAAAACATCACATAAAAACACATACTGGTGGCTTGAGCTGTCAATCAAGCAGTCTCTTCCTGTCTAGGTGGGCAGTGCTTGTTCAGAATAAGCCGTTGATCACACGCTGTGCCGATAAAGTCTGGCTACTTGAGATTACATTCATCAAACCTGCAGGAGTGAAGGAGCTGCTTCAAACCTCAGAGGGATTTTCACCACTCACGTCTTAATTAATGCAATTATATAGATGTGAAGCTCCTAAACGAGCACCTGCTGTGATGTTAAATTCATTTATGCTTTGATCTATGAAAGCTCTGTGAGAGGAGACGCAGACTAATGCGCTGTAATGGAAGAAATATCCATCTTAATTGTCTTATTCCAGATTCTCATTTGTACAAATACGTGACAAATATGTTTCTTATTTTCTGTCTCTCTGGATGAGATCTGTTTTTCTCGCCTGGTCCTTTATGAGCGCATCACCGAGCGTCACGTTACGGGTTTTTCATGGGTGCAGTCCAGCTAAAACACTCGTGCGGATGAACTGATACACACTAGACTAGAGGATGCTGGGATTGAGTTGGCCGGTGTGCGACCATCTGCCTCATGAGAAATCTAACATGGCCTGCAAATGTGTGATTTACTTGCTGGAATCACACAAGACAACTACTTTTACAGACTCAAAACTGCTGCCAACCATTTCTTGGGAATGCCACACATTAAATGTCTCTATACCTGAAATAGGTGTCATGAGAAATCCCATCTGTTTCCATGACAGCACTGCATCTCAGCCAATCAGAAACGCCCACTGCCTGTCAATCATTGTGCATGTTGAGTTTTTCTGTGATTCTCCTGACCCCATTTCCCATCTCTCTTCTCAAATTCTAGTCAATCGCTGCTGTTTCTGTCCAATAAAAAGCCAAAAGTTCAATCTCATTCACAGAAATCCACAATCACTTTCTGATGAGTAAATATGTGCTGCTAAACAAGTTTATTCCTAAAAAGAGTTTAATCAAACCCTTATTGTTTTATGAATTTAATCAATATGTGCTAAAACTGACAACCTAACTCTAAGACCTATAACACTAGCTTGCTCTATTCTTTTTCTATTCTATCAGTTTCCTTTTTATTTATTATATTACTTAAAAAACCCTTGCTACGTGTACTGCGTTAAGCTAACTGAGACTTGTTATAGCACTTGTATATCATTGCTCTTTTGTTGATTTTGATTGCTTCCATTGTCCTCATTTGTAAGTCGCTTTGGATAAAAGCGTCTGCTAAATGAATAAATGTAAATGTAATGTAATGTAAAACTGTCTCCATGTTTAGTTCGAATGTGTTTAATTCATGTGTTTAGAGTTGTTTCTTCATCACAGGTCTCAGAACATCTGACCATAAAACCAGTCATCTCGTCTAACAGATGACAGAATAAATTAGCATCAAGTTGCACAAGCTCTGATGTTTTTATGAAATGAGTCCCAGCTGGTTTGTGCTACACAGACGTCATGAACCAGCGGGGTCAACTGGAAGCATGCTAATGAGCGTGTGGCTAAAGGCTAAAGGCTAATGCTGTCCCGCTGGGTGGGGTATTAAGGTCTGCTGTTGTGCAGATGACCAAATGGAGCTCATTATGGAGTAATGAGGCAGAAAGAGAGCGAACAGCTAACTAACAGACAGAGTCGTCATGTGCCGAGCAGGCCGGAAATTCTGGGTAAAACGGAATAAGAAACTGATTCACACTGACAAAGTCAGCTGATGGGTTTGACTGGATTTTACACGGAACTTTTACTGTGGGCTGTTTGTTCTTCTTTGGTCAATTACTTTAATAAAAACATAAATTTTTTCACAATATCTTCTTTTGAGTTTTGCTGAGGAAAAACAGTCATACAGATAGTGCTAATAAATAAACATATATATATATATATATTTTTATTAGCACTAGATGATACTGGGATCCCAGCACCATACAGAGAATAATTGGCTTGGAAAATTAATTGGAAAAAAAAATAAAAATCACCACACCACATACGTTACTGCAAAAATAATGATGGTTTCCAAACAGGTTTCCATACATGTCTGAAAGCATCACAGAGCCTCAGTGAAACAAAACTGTGAATGGCCTCATTATAGCACATTAAACTGATATAGGAATGTTTTAACATAAAAACAGCTTTAAGAATCTCATTTGCAGAACTGATGCAGTTTTCTCACCCAGTGGAGGGGGTCATTATACACCCGCCGCGGTCCACGGAGGCTCTGCAGCCGCAGCCACGCTCCGGCGTGTCGTGGTTCATGCCGAAGTTGTGTCCGAGTTCATGGGCCAAAGTAACCGCAGCGCCAAGAGGGTTATCGGAATGATCCTTAAGACAGAGAGAGCGAGAATCAGTCAAGTGCAATAAAAAGAAATGCTTGGTGAATTCAAATAAGCAATCAATTTCAATTTAAAACAAACAAGAGCAATTTCTTCCTCCGCGACCCCCGAGACTCGAGAGGCGCTATCCGTCCTGTTCCACCTTCCCTCCCCAGATTACATTTATCCCCACATCTCTCCTCCTGCGTGTTTGTTTTTCTCTCAGAAAACGGTTTCACATGAGATCTGTAATGAGCAGACACTAATGGCCTTTCTAATTACTTTTCCACAAATCCATCAGAGCAGCATAACTGGAGATCCGCTGCTGTAATTGCAGACCGTTCTGCAGGCTTTGTTTGGGGAAGGGTGTGTGCTGATGAGGCAGGACAGACACAATTACAGTCGCTTTGGTGAGGACGTGTCTGCCAAACACGTGAAAATCTAATTAAAATGAAGGAAAACCGCCAGATTCACTTCAGTTCTGAGTGATCATTCCTGTCAGATAATGAGCATGAGGAAAGTTTTATTGCTCAGAAGGTGCTCTTTCGGAGCTAGAGAGACTTGGAAACCAAATACTGGAACAAAATGATTTTTAAAAAGTTTGGGGTCAGTTAGGAATTAATGCTTTTATTCATCAAGGATGCATTAAATTGATCAAAAGTGATGGTAAAGACATTTACAATGTTTCAAAAGACTTCCATTTAAAATAAATGCTGTTCTTTTGAACTTTCTATTTATCAAAAATCCTGAAATAAATCATGGTTTCTACAAAAATACACTGTGAAATTTTTTTTCTAAGTTATAATAAAACAGATTACTGGAGTACGTTTGACAAGAAAATACTGTTTCAGTCTTCAAAATGTCATGTTTAATTCTATGTGTTACTTTCAATTTCTTTATAATTTTTTTTTTTTTTTTAATTTACAAGCTATTTCTGAGTGAAAAATTTTTCTACACCATTTTTTTCAGTGTATGAAGCAGCACAACAATATTGATAATAATCAAAATGTTTCTTGAGCAGTAAATCAGCATATTAGAATGATTTCTGAAGATCATGTGACACTGAAGACTGGAGGAATGATGCTGAAAATTCAGCTTCGATCACAGAAATAAATTACATTTTAAAATATATAATTAAACAGAAAACAGATTTTTTAAATTGCAAAAATATTTCACAATATTCCTGTTTGCACAGCGTTTTTTTTTTTATCAAATAAATGCAGACTAGGTGAGCAAAAGAGTCCTCTTTTAAAAATATTTTAAAATTTAACCCACCTCAAACTTTTGAAAGGTATATATCACATTTACTCAAAAAACCTTTACAATTATTGCTGGCATGATCACGTGTAACTTTACAATTTTAAGCTTTCCATGGGCATTTATAACTGTGTTAAGCAAAAATGCTGATGCTTATGAATCTGGCACATTCTATAATGAGCCTCATTTGCATAGAAAGGATGCATGTTTTGTCAAAAGAATTACTTAATTTAAATATGCACGATGCAATTTGTCTGTAATTTTACAGACTCCTGTTTAGAGGGTGTTAAAAGAATCAGATCAGTTTGAAATCAAGCAGGAATACAGCAAATTGCATTTCCAGAAGCCTTGGTTAAAGGAAGTTTATGTCCGAACACAACGTGGCAAAAGTTGCAATTTTCTCACTCTAGAGGACACAAATTTCGGATTACTGCACTCTAAAAAATGCTGGGTTGTTTCAACCCAACTTTGGGTCAAATATGGACTAACCCAACCGCTGGGTTACATTTTTTAATTACATTTTTAACCCAAAAGTTGGGTTAGTCCATTTTTGACCCAAGGTTGGGTTGAAACAACCCAGCATTTTTTAGAGTGTGGGTGTGTGTTTTTTAAAGCATAAAAAAGACAAGCAAAAGTCTCCATTTGCACTCCATTTAATCTCTTTTCATGCCATTTTGTGAATTTTCTTTCCACTGGATGTGTGATTGGAGAATTCTGACGGTCCGGGGAGCTGAACACAATCATCTATAATCTGCTGCTGTCTGTGTATCTCATTGCATTTTCAGAAAGCTTTAGTTTAGTTTAGTGGGAACTGGTCAAATGAGGACAAAACCTCATCCGAACACAAGATGTCATGAGATCGTGCCATGTTTTCTGTGAAATACTGTGGCTTTTATGGTGGCAACTCCACTCAGTCAAACAGCAAAAACAAAAGTCAGACATTCAAGAGGCGGCCAAAGGAAATAAAACACATCCGATGAATGAGTCAATGAAGAAAACATGCATGTCTGCTGTTTTGACTGACAAAGTTAAAAAGTTTTGGAAGAAACCGCATGTGACTATAATGATCTATAATGGAGAAGCTTCATATAATGGGATCCTCAATCAAAGCTCAAATACTGAGATGGTCCAGTTTACTCCAACATAGAGGCCAGAAACCCACTCTATTCAAGCAGAATGAAAGCAACAGTTTCAAATGTCTGTGCTTTTAAACCGGAGGTCTTATTAGTCAGGTAGCCGGCTATAAATATGTTTACATTTGCTGTGCAAGAACACATACAGCGCTTTCCCTCGATCTGTATCTCAGAGAGCTGCTTTGATTTTGTGTCTCAGTAGGATGTTATGGTGGAGTGCTGGGTGATCAATGTGTTGGGTTGATTTAGGGAAAACATCTCTAGACGGCCGTGCTGAGTGAGTTACTGTCCTCTTCTGACAAAGTAAAGGAGGAGATGATCATCTAAAAGTTAGAACCGCAGCAACCTCGAGTAACCTCTGTATTCAAAAACTAACTGATGTCTGCAATGAGAATGAGAATGATAAAATACATATAACAAAGACATATGACAAAACACACATGCACACACACATACACACACACACAGGTTTGTTTTTGTGAAAAGTGGGGACATCCCATAGGCATAATGGTTTTTCTACTGTACAGACCGTATATTCTATTGCCCTTCACCAACCCTACCCCTAAACCTACCCCTCACAGGAAACTTTGTGCTATTTCAGTGAATAAATATATCTCACATGCACTTTCAAAGCAAAACACCAAAACATTTCACAAGTTTCTTTGGTTTCAAATTAATCAACTCTGTTCAAATAAAACAGTAGACATTGTAAAAAAGACAAAAAAAAAGACAATTTTAAATTCAAAAATATAATTAAACCTCTCTGTCATAACGAATGATTGACAGATGTCACTCACCATGACGATGCCCCCTGACTGCTCCGCAGTGCACATGCTCATAATGGGAGCCATGCCGATGGTGGTGCCCTGGAAGTAAACGCCACTGAAGAGGGAAAACAGGAAGTCATGTGACACACGTTCATCTAGAGCAAGCTGGGTAAAGTTTCAATAGAAACAAAGTGTTTTAAATAAAAATATGTGAATAAAACCTCACACATTTTTCAACATTTCAAAATAATAAATAGTGAAGCAATTCTTCCTGGAGGAAACAGTGCATTGAGTCTGGTGGTAAACCGCATGCTGTGTTTTCCACCTGCCGGCCCTCAGCAGTAAACGCGTTTAGCAGTCAAACCTGATGAGCTGAGCGTTATCGTGGGGTCTCTGCGGGAGCAGCTTGAGTTTTCTCCAGTCCAGGAACTCGTGGAGCGATGTGAACGGATCCTGTGTGATGGAGCATTTGTCTCCGTCACTCCACACCTCCAGCCCCACCAGAGCCACACGGATATTCAGCGATCTGTAAAACTGAAACACGGCAGCGCTTGCTATCAGCAAATCAACTTAAAGCAGATATTTCAAGGGGGAAAACCTGACAAAAACTCACACAAGTTGCACAAATATTTACCTAGGAATAATTTTCTTACCACTTTATTGCAAAATTTCCGGTAAAGATATGCAAGAAACTGTTTTGACTAAATAACATATACTGAGATATATATTCAGAGTTGCATTTATATATTCAGGATTTATAAATATGTATTCCAATTTACACTTATATGTTCAGAGTTATAACTTTGCATATTCAAGATTAATAAAAAATGTACAATCATATAGGCAGAATTATAACTATATATTCACAATTTATTTTATAATTATAGTTAAAATATATTTAAAATTTCAACAACAATATATAAATATATTCT